>NW_028254922.1:0-295915 GCF_964263255.1 Lissotriton vulgaris | reverse complement strand
TACTGAATGAGTGTAAAACAAAGTAAGTTGACACCGGTGGTGTGGTAAAACACATTGTTTTAGGTAGATCTTTTTTTCAGATTTGTACAACACCAGCCGACACGTGTTTCGTCAAACTCATCAGGGCTGGGAGATGACAAATAGCAGTTCTACACACACAACACCCTCACAAAGTATGCAGACCCTACGAGAGTTCAAGGATACACATCTACTCCTTACACTTAACGAGATAGATGACCAACCTTTCACACCTGAGCAACTATTAGATGACTTAGGCATAGAGGGAGACAACACGATAGCTAGCAATCTCAAGTGTAAATCTAGATTGACTCCCAACCTACCATCGGGTAATCCAATCGACACCTTCCACAACCTAGTCCTAGAGGATATTGAGTGACATGAGAATAGATTACATAAACATCAATACAGGAACAAAGACAAACTCAAAAGGAGTGAACGTATTGCACTGAAGACGCTATCCTCAGACATAGAAATAATAATAAAAGAGGCTGACAAAGGCGGTAACGTCGTTGGTATGGACAGAGCAGACTACCACAACGAAATCATGTCTCAACTCAATGACCCATCTTGTTACACACCCATTAAGAACAATCCCATAGACTCCATAACTCACTCCATCTACAACCAACTGAAAGATTCGGACAGTGCTGGGTTACTCAATGATGAAGAAACACCCTACTTTAAAATAGACAGATCCACGGCACCTTGGCTATACACATTGCCCGAAATCCACAAACCATCTCTTTTCCCCCCTGGTAGATCTACTGTGTCTGGCATAGGAGGCCCAACAGGAAGAATGGCAGAATACGTTGACCACTTCCTTAACCCTTTAGCCAAAAACCTTCCCTCGTATATACAGGATACGAAACATATCCTGAGCATTCTCAATGACATCCAGTGGCAACCGGGGATGACAATGGCAACCTTAGACGTCGGGTCAATGTACACTTCTATTAATCCTGACAGAGGCCTAGTGGCTGTATCCAAATATCTATCCCACCCCCTGCGCCACCATTATACAAATGCCAAAAGCCAGCTGCAAGGTACAGTCACGGTGCATGGCTTAGTAATCACCTGGATACATCTTCACCCTACCACAAGGAAGACACGCACCATTTGGTGGTGGATTCCATTTGGTCCAAGCTCAACTATTTGCTAGTTTCTAGATGGGTGGGTCTTGGATCACCACGGTTGAACATCTAGCAAAAACATATTCAGATCACACACCAGTACATATGATACTAAACCCCCAGAAACAAATGCACCCCAAAGAACCTGGAGACTCACACCAACTGCACTATTAGACACAGCATTCAATACAGAAACAGGCCATTTTTTCCAATGTATTATCGGAACGGTCACTTACCTGGCTATGGTGTGAGAGGCCTTTAAGGTAACAATAGAAGGCTTTGTCATGGCGAAAGGAACCAGAATACTAAGGGACATACGCAATGCGCTTCGCAGACTAGAAACAGAACTGAAACAGCTAGAATGAAAAATTAATTCTACCGCAAATGGGGATGCACAGAAAGACCTCCGGGGGAAACTGGCAGAATATACGCATACTGCAGATCGCGAAGGGCTATTTTGGGGTATATATTTTAAAGCTAGCAAATGTGGCGAAGGGGAACGACCTGCAACGGCATTAGCAGACAAAATTGCATATTGCTCTTTATACTCTGCAAAGACAACAGTTGGTTCATTTAATCCCATACTTAGAGGATATCTCCCTTCAATGGCTGGGAAAAGCGCAGGGAGACTTCCTGTCCACACCCTTAGAGGAGGATGAGAGATGCACTGCAATAATGCAGTTGAAATCTGGTCGGGCTTTAGGACCAGACGGCCTACCGGCTGAATTTGATAAGACCTATGTAGACCAGCTAACCCCTGTACTAAAAAAAGTGTATAATGAGCGCCCTAGCCTAATGGCTAGGGCGCTCGACCTCGGACCTGGGGATCTGGGTTTGAGTCCCGGTAACCACGCCAAAACCTCCTCTGATTCTAGGCAGATCACTTAATCTCACCGTGCCTAAAAATGAATATGTATCTTCATGTAATGTAACTGGTGCTATGTAACGCGCTCTGATACCCGATTCGGTTCGGGTCTAGTTTGCACAATATAAAACTCTGCAAAAAAAAAAAGGGCTCTCACTCCGTCCATGATGGAAGCCATGATTATCTTGCTGCTGAAGCCAGCAAAGCCGGCAACTAATGCGAATCGTATAGACCACTATCCCTGATAAATAGTGCTGCTAAAAGATTCATGCCCTTATATAGGTATACTTTATCATTCCCTTATATAGGCACAGAAATCATTACCATATTTGGCCTAAACCATACAGCCCAAATACAGCATGGATACTTCCACTTAGCTCCAAGAATTAACAACGTTTTCTTGGGAAAACCCGCCTTCAGCAGCCCGGGACTTCCCCCTGCTTGAATATTAAGTTCTCCTGGAACTCCCGGCGTTTTCCAAGAAATTAGCCTTTGAGTGACGTTATTAAGTCCGAACATGCGTCAAACTCGGCACCTTCAGAGTATAAGTATGCCTTGATTTGCCTAAACAAACACACAGTGGTTTTCGAGCAGATCGTCTATCTACTCGCCTGACCCCCTGCAGCAGCAAGTGCAGAAGGAAGCCGACCCTCCAGCAAATGCACTTCGAGACTCTGTCATTTCTCCTGCAGAGAAATCCAGCTCCAGTGTTTTCAGGTTACCCTTGCGGGTATCTGGTACATTGAGTCCCGAGAACAAGATACAAGACCTCCTTCATTCTAGAACAAAGGTACGGAACTGATTAGACCTCCTGGAGAATTATTGGAATCAGATTCCTGGCAGAGAACTCCTAGACTTAAACTCCTCCTCTTATACTCCCTCCCTCTTACCAGACTTACGTTAGGTACACCGGGGTAGGCGTATTCTAGAAGCATCAGTTGAGTATTTTAGTGATCCTTTTATCACTGTATGTATTTTATGTATTTTATCCATTTTATGCACTTTATGGCTTAGAAACCATATCATGCTTTTACAGTACTACTTTATAATACTGTTCGTATTATATGCATTGTACTTCATAGTAAGCTTTGCTATTGTAGCAGTTCATGTTCAATGCTTGAGAAAGAAGACTGTTCAATAAATACCTTTTTATTGAAAACGCCCGTCTCTCTATTTCTCTTGCACCTCTGGTGAAACTAAGCATGCACAATTGACTGAGTGAAATAGTTATCTGTTGTTTCCGCAACTCTAGAGATTTGATTTCTTATTCTTGGGAAACAAAGTTGTCATGTTTTATGTGGTTGTCAGAAACTAATCCCTTCTTGTTTATTCAAGAAAGTTTCTAGTGACCTCTGAGCTAGCTGGCACTCACAATTAAGTCTAATATAGCCGGTATAGACCTAGTAGACCTCAGTCCTACGTCTAAACTACAGGATATATTATTCCAATGCACAGAGCCTATTGGGAATATAGGAACTACACTACAGCTATTAATAGAGCGCTGGTGTTGCCCAAGCAGGAAGGCTTCATCCTAGGACGAACAACGTCTCATAACCTTTGAACTCTTTTTTCTGTTATGCGGGACATCGACCCCGATATGCGGGCAGTGACTGCTTTTTGAACGCTACTAAAGCCTTTGATTCAGTCGAGTGGATTACTTGGAAGGAGTTCTATATTGAATGGGAGTACCGGCCGGCTTCCTCTCATGGGTAAATGTATTATACAATCAGCCTAAGGCTAAAGTCCTTATCAACGGGATAAGCTCACCATCCTTTCCTAATATCACATGGCACAAGCCAGGGGTGTCCAAAGTCCCTCCTCCTATTTGCATTAGCTATTGAGCCCCTAGCGGCCAAGTTGCGACAACATCATCGGGAACAAGCTCTCCATTATCCAACGTGGCATATCCTAGTCTCTTTACATGAAGACAATGTCACACTCTACATCAGGGATCCGCAAACAAACCTCAATCTCATACTGTGAGAATTCATTATTTTTGGCGAACTCTCAGCAATACATATCAACTAGGGGAAGTCAAAGATATTCCCGCGAATGGATGCTACCAGACCCTTCACATTGGATTATCCAATAGAGGGGTGTGCTACAGAGGTTACATTTCTAGGGATCTTGGTCACCAGAAATCGTGCGGAACTAATGCAACTCAACAATGGAGCAGCATTCGCATCATTGACAGACAATTACACGTTGGATATCCCTCCCCATATCAATGGTAGGAAGAATCTTTCTAATTAAAATGGTGGTTCTTCCCAAACTGCTCTATTATTTTATAAATATACCATACCAACCTGGTCAGCATTTGTTTACAGCTCTGGAAACAGAGCTGATACGCTTAGCATGGGGAGGCAAGCAACCCAGGTTGAAGTGGGATCTGCTCACTAGACCCTTCCCACATGGAGGCGTTGAGGCTCCTGATTTAGAATTATAATTGACATGCCATCAAGCACAATATGCAGTATACTGGTTCCATCCCCCCATATGCTACACCTTGCAATAGAGCAGGGTAATATGTATCCGATCTGGCTGACAGGAGTTATAGCAGTCAAACCTAAACCACGAGATACAGATCGCACTACAGTGACATGCACCACAGCTGTATGGCGCCATATAGCAAAGTTATTAGACATCAACATGCTTCAGTCACGTGCAGAACTCTTCTGGGATGGATACGGAGTACCACGCCTCCGAGTAGCCAGGTGACGCTTCACTCCGCCCCCCAGCAATGGCGAGAAGCGGCATCTAACGAGCTGCGGTGGCGGCGGCTCTTACCTTCCCGTCTTTGCCAGGGCTATGGCGGTGCACTATGCCTCCGCATAGCCACCTGTGATTCCGTGATTCGGTGATTTCCTGCTCCACCCCTCTTCGTGATGGTGGTATGCAGCAAGAGCTCTGGTTAAGGTTCTCGTCTGTTTGAAGTGGTGGCGTTTTGAAAAAATTCAAAAGTAATTGCGGAAGAGCTTCGGTTCGGCGTGTTTCTGCGCCTGATGCCCATCTCTGCATCCTCGAAAGCACATTCCAAAAAACGGAAAGAAGACCGCATCTTAGATTTCGTCTACACTGACCCTCCTGGCGTGCTAGCTTCCGTGCCCCCGAGTCCCAGGTGAGACGGAGCAGGAGCGGTGACGGCGGGGTGTACGGGGGAAAAGAGCAGCAGTGAGGGCTGAAGATAAGCAACACCTGTGTGTCAGCGCTGTAATAGAAATGAGGAGAGAAGCAGGGAAAATAAGGATAAATTCAACTTAGCCTGAATGTGCCACTCACTAAAAGCGAGGGAAGCAGGAACAGAGACACATGTCAGACACATATGCGTACATGAAGACCGAGCCCCGAGCGTAGATACACAGGACATCTGGAGGAGAGACTGTTGATCCGCGGACTTTTGGGCTCACCCTTAGCCCCAAACGACTTTCACCCTTTAGTTTGGTGGCATTGAGTGAGTTCTCTTACTCAATACATTTTTTTAACAGAATTTCTGTGCACAACGGTGGCGGTAGTGGCCGGCTAAGGGCTTTGGCATGTGCGAAGGATTTTGTTTCTGCATTTGGCGATACTTTGGATATATCTTGAATTACTTACCCTTATTTCCATGCTGCTGGTGGTCTGGTGACAGCAAGCTTTCTGCATTCCCTTCTTTTGCTTAACCACATCGCTGCTGTGGTTATTTTTCCCCTGTGCTGAAAATTGCCAATTTGCTGGTGTCATGACGAGCTCAGCTCGTCATCAGCACAGCTCAACTGTGCCTCATGACGAGCTGAGCTCGTCATGAGCATGGAAGGGGTTAAGACTTCAGTATCCAGAGTCCTTTTCTTCCTTGTTAAGCAACATGTCTGACCTCCCTGAGATGAAGAAAAGTTCTCGTCTCGCTAAAGCCAAAGCCCGCCGTTTGTTGGCGAAAGAAATGAGAGACGCCAGAGAGGCCAAGAAGGCAGCACACTTATTGGGGATAGAACCCCCCCCCTCACTTGCACGACTCTACAGTTGAAACAGCTGAAAGCTCAGAGGGGGAATTAGAAGATGGGAACCTAATTACTCAGAAGCTTGCACTATCGGGAGAAGGCCCCAGTGAGGGTTCAAGATCGTGTCTAATAACTACTCCTATCCCCTTACACTCCCAGGATAGTATACAGGAAGGCGAATGTGTCTCAGAGGCTCAGAAGAAAGAGGTGCCTCAGAAGGAGGTTAAGCAGTTTGCTCTCTTTAGGAAAAAACCTACGATGCCTACTGTACCCATAGTACAGGCCTCCTTCACTAGCCTTCTCGCCCTTGCACCCCTCAATCTACTGCACAGAGGCTCTCTGACACCAGAGCAGAGGTGTTGAGACCAGAGAATTTCAAAATCCAATAAGCATCTCAAGAGCCACGAAGTCCATTATTAAATACAAGCGGCTCAGCTACCTCAACCTCCCCTGGTTTACAGATTCCAAGCAGCCTGAATGTTGGCAATGAAGAAATCTCTACTATCCCTATCACCCGGACTGTTGCCAATTAATTTAATCGAGGGAAGGAGAAAGATAGCGCACAACAAGCGGATCTTTTGAAGAATCATGGACTAGACTCGAGAGCTGGGGTCCAGACACTCCCCCATCACCTGGAGGAGGCAGAAGAGGCTCAGCTGAGAAGCTCCCCCACTGTCACAATCTCTCCAACAGCTTTGTTCTCTTTGCAGACTGATTTAAGTACCGAGGCCAGTATTGACCCACGGGCGGAGACAACTGGGGCCTTCCAAAGGAACATCAAAGATATGCTCAGTTTGATTCTGGAGGAGGTTTGTGATTTAAAAAAGACACAGAAGGTTGAATTGGCCGCCCTCAGTCTACGTCTTTATAAAATTGAGATTGGGGGGCCTCCCTATTAGACTCCAAGAGGCCGAGGAAAGAATCTCGGTATTAGAGGATCAATTGTCTACTGTCATGTAAGAGGTTAAAGCCGTGGCAAAGGGTAAACAGGCTCTGGAAACCAAGTTTGAAGAATTGAAAAACTATTCCCGCAGATCTAATCTTCGTTTAGTTGGAGTGCCCCAAGGATTGGAACGCTCTCAGACCCTGAGCTGGGTGAATACCTTTATCAAACAAAAGGTTATGCCGAACTTTCAAGGGGATCTTACGATTACTAGAGCTCATCGTGTTCCGGCACACCCATTCCCCAACTCGTCACTTCCACGCACGATTTTGATCAACTTCTCTGATTTCCGAGTAAAAGAAGCAGTCTTAACAAAAGCTTTTCAACAAAGGCAATTTCCTGTTAATGAGACTACAAAATGTCGTATTTTCTCTGACATGTCAGCGGCCGCAGCTCGCCGCAGGAAAGATTATTTAAGGCAAAAGGGGCACAAGCGTCCATTGCCCAGCAATCAAAGCTAAGAGTCCTAGTTAAAGGACAATTTATGTCTACTGATGTAGACAAAGCTCAGGGGTTTTTGGAGGGCATCTCTTCAACATCTAATGATAGAAATGTCTAATGCCTAATGTTCAATGTGATGCTGTTGAGTCAAGCAATTAGACTAAAGTTTCAAACCGTATAGTTAAGATGCAGGGCCTGACAACGTGGTTTATGGTTCCCTAATCATTTTGTGCTAGATCAGATAATATAGCCTAAACTCTTCAATTAGGGAGGACTGAATAACGGATTTAAAGGTCAGGCCCGATTGCTTTTGTGTTAGATGGAAAGTCGGCTCTTAAACTCAGCAGAGTCTCTTAAAATGGTTGCACACAACCCAGTGTATAGTTAGGGAGAGATTGCACATTAAGTTAAGTAGGTTGATTAGGTCAATCTTGATTAAATTTTGATGGTACGCCATAAAATGGGGGAGAGGGATTGTGATTCACATTGCAGGGGGGGCTGTTAGTGAAACGCACCAGGGTGTAGCAACATGACACCCGAATTGAGTTGGGGCTTGGGGAAAATGGAAGGTGTGGCGGAGGGTGGGAAGTCCACTTTTGGGGGGTGGGGTGGAGTTTGCAAAGGGGAAGAAATGAAGCCAGTTATTTTTTCTTATTCGGTTGTTTTTTGTCTATTTGTTTCATCAATGTCATTAGAAAAGGTATTTCTGCCGGTATATGGCTAAAATGTCAATTTCGAAGGTTGTCTCGTTTAATGTCAACAAACTCAATAATAAGAGAAAGATGCGTGCCATTGAAGCGTGGGTAAAAACAGAAAACCCGGGGGTCATTCTTCTACAGGAGACTCATATTGCGACCTTTAAGATCTCTGAATTCTCTATGTTTAGATCATGGGCAGGTTACAGGGGGCATCACCTCAACATCCCATAGAGGGACTGCCATTTATATTAATACAATTTTTCACGCAGAGTTTATTAACTCCGGTAGTGATCCATCAGAAAGGTGGTGCAGGGCCTCCTTTTCGTTCAGATCCAAACCTTGCCCTCCCAAATTTGTGAGTTTTTATGCACCTGTGGAGGACAATATGAAACCTTATGAGGAACTTTTTCTAGCATTGATCAGGATCCCGGGGGACTTAATTCTAGGAGGGGATTTCAATATTTTGATGGATCCACGGCTGGACTCCACAGTACAGGGAAAGAGGCAGACAAAGCCCAGATCTTTTAAAGTTTTGAAAAATTATGAATCCGTACTGAACTTATATGATCAATGTGCTCAATGTTTCCATCTCAAAGGAGATATATACGTGTGGATCTGGTCGATTCTGTTCCTCCTCCCGTATTGTTTTTTTTTTTATCTCCCAGGGGCTACAATTTTCACAACAACATTTTTTTTTTCAATGCATTTTCAGATCACGCAATGCTTACATTGGAAATCCATCTGGGGGAAGGTTTGAGGCTCCCCAAAAGGTGGGCTTTTAATAAGCAGTATTTAAATGATGATGAATGGGTAAACTCCTTGGAGTCAGAGATTAGACAATTTTTGATTCAGAACACTACCTCTGCTGCACCGCATATTGTTTGGGGTGCACTTAAAGCATTTGTTCTGGGGCTACTGATAGGCAATGATGCAGCCATGTCCAAGAAAGCTAGGCTGGAAAAATTACAGCATGAAGATAAAATCCATGCCTTAAACGAGATATTTTTGAAAGATCCTACAGTTTCTATTAAAAAACTTCTTGATCAGGCTAAACGTGAGCTCTGCTCTGCCTATAGTATCCAAAGTGAAATCTTTTTTCAACGCTTTCAACAGAAGGTTTATGAGTAAAGTAATTTCAATGGTAAGCTATTGGCGTGGCAGGCCAAAGAGCAGGCCGCAGCAAATCAAATTAAAGCATTAAAATGCCCCCTGACAGCAGCCCTTACAGAAAACCCAGGGAAAATAGGGGATATTATGATGGCCCACTATGACTCTATCTATGGTAAATCACAAAGGGTTGATGATCAACTGCTGGTTAAATTCCTTCAAGAAAATCCATCCTCAACCCTGTCCGAAATAGATAATCAGTCTATGGCGAGCCCTTTCTCTTTGTCAAAACTGGAGGAAGTTGTAAAAACTAAAAAGTCTGGCAAACGGCAAGGCCTGTGGTCTAGATGGATTACCCGCAGAATGTTTTAAGGTTTTTTTTGGTGTACTTTCAGATTTTTTATTTTTGATTAACTCTTTATTAGAAGGAGGGCCAGTCCCAGAATCTTTTAGGCAGGGGAACATTGTTAGTTTCCCAAAGAAAGGTGAGGATAAGATGGACCCACGCTACTAAATTCCGACTACAAAATCGTCACAAAACTTCTATCCTATAGGTTCAATACATTTGCAGCACAGTTGATCCACCCTGACCAGAACGGGTTTCTAGCTGGTAGACAATTGTCCACTAACACTCACTTTCTCGCAGAAGCCCTTGATTATTTTGAGGGTCTCATCTTATTATTAGATGCAGAAAAGGCCTTTGACCTTGTGGTCAGGGAGACATTATTCACAATTTTACACTCTTTTAATATCCCAAGGTCATTGATACTTTTACTTCAGACCCTATATGAGAACGCAATGGCCAATATTATCATCAACTCGGAAGTGGTAGGGTCTATCAAAATTAAGCGAGGCACGAGGCAAGGTTGCCCTTTATCACCCGTGCTATTCGCATTCTTTATTGAACCCTTAGCAACAGCCATACGTAACTATGTCGGTATATGCCCTCCAATTACAGCAATGCCCAAAATAAAGCTGTATGTTTCATGCAATAACTCAAATGATAAAAGCTCTGATACACGCTTCCCCTAAAATACCCATACTAGGATACACTGAAGGGATTGAAACTGCATATAGGAAGTACGCGGTATTGGGTTTTCTCCTAGCGAAACGCAGGGTGGCCTGTAGGTGGGGGCGAGGAAAAGCCCCTATGTTCAAGGAATGGCTCCAGGACCTAACTTCCTGGCAAGAACAAATGTTAACATATACAGCACTGCTCCCACCTTCCTCTAGACCGAAGGATATATGGGACCCACTAAAAAACATATCTAATAGCAACCCGTCAGAGGGACCCGACCAACCAACGTAAAAACTGCAGAGGGAGATTAATTAGCTGCACAAATAAACCAAAGACAGACACCAACATTTTACTGGAAAGGCCAGTGCCTGTTAGGACGTGAGACACTATGGATATACAAACAGGAGATAAACTCACATGGGGGGAGAAAGCATTTATTTTGTTGTATTAACAGACACAAATATGCTACTCTGTAGATACCTCAAAGGCATGTAGTATATCACAGCCCTGGATATGCATGAAAGTCGTATGTGAGCACATGAAGTGGTATATGAACGTCACACAAATCAATCCACGGAATTTGTACTCATTCGCTCTGGCTAAAGGGCTTTTCGTGACTTAGGAACTGTTGCGCTCTGCTATGTGAATGTTTCTGTTATTCGTGTGATTAATAGTGTATGGTGCAACCAAGCAATGCTCCCTGAAACCCCTAAATGTTTGTAGGGAAAGCCCTGCACCACCATATGTAAAGCCAGGTCCTGGGCACACGTAATCTGGTATTGCAAAAGAGGTATAGTTCAATTCAAGTGGTTTTTGAAAGGAATGTCAATGTTCATCTCAGGTAAATTAATTCTTTGTCTTTATTTTTTCATAATGTGAGCAAGAGAAACTCATGTTCACTGATATGATTGAAATCTGAATAAAAAAATGACAGTTTGGTTTTTGAATTTTATAAAACATTAATTTCCTATTTTCAAATGTATTAATACTTAAATAACATTCAACCCTATATTTCTAGAAAGTACACAACACATGTCTAACATTAAGCAGGGATCTCCAACCTTTTCTGTACTGAGAGCTACTTATGTTCAATAAAACAGATTAACAGCTACAAATATTATTAGTGCAGTATAATTTAAATTTCTTTATATGTATATTAATTCATCCAAGCAAAATCTTTCTAATTTAAAAAGCTGGCTGCACACAGGTGAGCTACTCAGAGTTAGCTCAAGAGCTACAGTAGCTCACGAGCTACTGGTTGGAGACCCTGGCATGATATTATTTACACGTTACATAATTAAATAGGTATAAAAATATTAATAATAAATATTAATTATTAAAAATATATATATAATTACCTCCCTACCCTTTATCCATACAAAACAAACAACCCACACTAAATATATACATTTTAAAAATATTTCAATCATTTTCATAATTCTTTGTCAAATAAATCATTATTACTAATAATTACCTATTAAAATCAATTATATTTTTTTACTTCACACCCTTTACTCCCACAAATGCAACAACTCACAACGTGGGATCGTAAAGAATATCTTAATTACATATTTCACATATTTATCTATCATTTCAATAATTATTGTAAATTAATATTAATAATGAATCATTCTAAGTAATTTTCTACACACCCTTTACCCATACAAAAACAACAATACACCCCCAAAACAATGATTGTATTAAACAATTTACATAATTAATGATCAATTAAATTATTAACCCCTTCGCTGCTAGGCATTGTCCCCCCCCATGCTATGTTTTTCTTGGCTATGTGGGGTAGTTCGAGCTGCGACCCCGTAACTTTTTGTCCACACCAAATTTGTGTCCTTTTCTTCCAACATCCTGAGGATTCTAAGGCACCCAGTTTTTGCGGATTCCACTGGAGTGGGCCGAGAAATAAGCCAAAATACTGCTACATTTCGTTTTTGGGGGGGGAGGGAAAAAGTGCTTCAGAAGAAAGCATCTGTTGTTTTCCCTGCAAATGGTATTAATGAAAGGTTTGCGGTACTACAATCATTATCTTCCCAGCATTCCCAGCATTCAGGAACAGGCAGACTTTTGTCAGAAAACTTCAATTATCCAGTGAGTTTAGGCATTTTAGTGGGACATAGCATATTTTTCCTATTTTTTGTGCTTTCAACCTTTCAACCTTATTCCAGTTAATGGTAGAAATAGGTGTGAAACCAATAAGGGATCCTGGATTACTACACATGTCTGTAAAGTAGACAAAATTCTGAATTCAGCAAGTGGTCACTTGTGTTGATTCTTCTGGTTTTTCCTATAGAAAGTATAGCAGATTTTTAAAGCAATATACTGTGACGTCTGCTGGGACCTTCTGGTTGCCGAGATATTGAGTACCTGTGACAGGGAAAAGTACAAAATGTATTGCGGAGACATAAAAATTAACTATCAGACAACATCCTGGTTTTGCAAGGGTGTCACCTTCATTTTTAGTCCCAGGCTCGGTGGCCATCTGGGGAAACATACAAAACCCAGACAGTTCTGAAAACTAGATACCCGGGGGAATCCAGGGAGGTGTGACTTTCGTGGATCCTCCAATGTTTTCCTACCCAGAATCCCCTGCAAACCTCAAATATAGCCCCAAAAATCTAAGTTTCCTCACATTTCTGTGTGGGAAAGTTGTGGGATCACCGCACTAGCACAAATGTTCTACCACCCAGCACTTCCTCAGGTCTCCAGATAAAAATGATACTTCACTTGTGTGGGGGTTCAAAGCAGAATAAGCCTAAAAATTGCATACAAATAAACATTTAGAGCTTAGACATTACTGTGCTATCTCCTCACTCCCTATGTTTTTGGCCCTTCCCAGACGCAGGCCCTTGGCTCAGCCACACAAGTGAGGTATCATTTTACTCATGAGACCGCGGGGACCTCTGGGTGGTAGGGAATTTGTGCTGGCACAGTGATCCCCAACAGAAATGGTTTTGTCCATTGTGGGCCGCCCCCACCTGTCTTTTATGACTACTGGGTTTTCTGCCCTCCGGGGGGCAGATCGGAGGTAATAACCCTCATCTGCACCCCAGGGGGCAGAAAAACTGTCTAGATTGTTTGGGAGGGTGGGGGCTATGGCATGCCCAATTTAGACAGCCCCCACCCCTAAATTCATTTTAAAAATATTCTTGGTGTCTAGTGTGCTTTCTAACCCCCTGGGGAGGCAGAAAGACTTCACATTTACATTTGGGTGTGGGCATGGTCTTGCCCATTGTAGGCAGTCTCCACCCCACTATTATAAATAAAACAATATCCCTGAAGTCTAATAGGCTTTCTGCCACTCGCTGTACTATCTCCTCAATCCATATGTTCTTGGCTCACCCACACAAGAGAGGTATCATTTTACTCAGGAGACCGTGGGGAATGCTGGGGGGTAGGGAAATTGTGCAGGCACAGTGATCCCAGACAGAAATGATCTTGCCCATTGTGGGCCACCCCCTCTCGTCTATTATAAAAAAAACACTGGTGTCTAGTGGCTTTTCTGCCCTCTCTGGGGGGCAGATCTGGGGTAATAACCCCCATCTTTACCTGGGAACATCCTTAATGACTGGAACCCAATCTCCACTGAGGACACCATCCGCCTGATGAACTCCACCCACTCAGGATCCCCCACAGACCCAGGCCCTCACCACATCTTCAACAAAGCAGATTCCATCATAGCACCACACCTCCGAGACGTCATCAACTGCTCCCTCAACTCCGCCACCTTCCCGTAAAGCTGGAAACACGCCGAACTCAGCGCCCTTCTGAAAAAACCCACAGCGGACCCCACCGAACTCAAAAACTACCGCCCCATCTCGCTCCTTCCATTCCCGGCCAAAGTCATCGAGAAAGCTGTCAACAACCAGCTCGCCGCCTTCCTCGAAACCAACAAATCCATTGACTCATCACAGTCCGGCTTCCGAGCTAAACACAGCACTGAGACCGCACTCATCGCAGCAACAGACAACATTCGAACTCTACTGGACAATGGAGACACAGTCGCCCTCATCCTCCTCGACCTCTCCGCAGCCTTCGACACAGTCTGTCATAACACCCTGTTACATCGCCTCAGAAACATCGGAACCCAAGGAAAAGCACTGGAATGGATTACCTCGTTCCTTGCCGGAAGAACCCAGAGAGTCCGCCTCCCACCATTCAAATCAGAGGCCACTGAAGTCATTTGCGGCGTGCCACAAGGATCCTCACTCAGTCCCACCCTCTTCAACGTATACATGAGCCCCCTTGCGGCCATCGCACGCCAACACAACCTCAACATCATCTCCTACGCTGATGATACCCAACTGATCCTCTCACTCACCAAAGACCCTAACACCGTCAAAACCAACCTGCATGAAGGAATGAAAGAAGTAGCCGAGTGGATGAAGCACAGCCGTCTGAAACTGAATTCCGACAAAACAGAAGTCCTTATCTTAGGCACCTCTCCCTCTGCCTGGGACGACTCTTGGTGGCCAGAGTCCCTCGGAAAAGCACCCATCCCGACGGACCACGCACAGGACCTGGGCGTCATTCTGGACTCCTCACTCTCGATGACCAGACAAGTCAATGCTGTTTCATCTTCTTGCTTCAACATTCTTCGCATGCTCAAAAAAACATTTCGCTGGATCCCCACCAAAACCAGAAAAACGGTCACCCACGCACTGGTTACAAGCCGACCTGACTACGGAAACACCCTATACGCAGGTACCACCGCAAAACCTCAGAAAAAACTCCAACACATCCAGAACGCTTCAGCCAGACTCATACTAGACATCCCGCGCAATGACCACACTTCTGGTCACCTGAAAAACCTCCACTGGCTCCCCGTCAATAAGAGGATAACATTCCGCCTCCTAACCTACGCACACAAAGCACTTTACGAACTTGGACCCGAATGCCTCAACACACGACTTTCCTTCTACACCCCCTCCCGCCAGCTACGCTCCTCCAACCAAGCCCTGGCTGCTGTACCTCGCATCAACAAAACCACCATGGGAGGAAGATCCTTCTCCTACCCGGCGGCTAAAACCTAGAACTCACTTCCCATTCACCTTCGCCTCACTCAAAACCACCTAGCATTCAGAAAGGAACTTAAAACCTGGATATTCGACAAATAATTCCCCTCCCCTCCCTAAGCGCCTTGAGACCCTCTGGGTATGTAGCGCGCTATATAAATTATCTGAATTGAATTGAATTGAAAGACTGTCCAGTGTTTGTGGGGGGTAAGAGCATTGGCATGTCCATTTTGGGCAGCCCCCACCCCTAAATTTAAAAAATGAAAAAGTTCTGGTGCCTAGTGTGCTCTCTGCCCTTTCCAATGATACCTCTTCCATCTGCCTACATGCTCGGGCTGGGATAGTCCCATGAGCACATAGGCAGTGAAAGTGAAATGAGCCAATCAGCTCATTTCACTTTTGTTTTCATTGAAATTACGTCAGCGGGGGGATTGTCAGTGCCATGCGCACGGACGTGCGGGAGCTGTACTTCCCACATGAGCTGCTTTACGTTGGATGGCTCGCGCACATCCGACGCATGGAAAGGGTTGATATCATTTAACAATGAATTATGCATTAATTATAACTAATTTACTTCCCACTCTATACCCCTACAAAACATACAACCCGCGCCTGAAATGTAATTAAAAAATGTAATTATATAATTAACATAATTAGCAATTAAATAAAACATTTTTTTAAATGAATTCATAATTCATTATATAGAATTCTCTTCCCACCCTGTACCCCTATAAACCCCACAACCCACTACGGTACTAAAAATGAAAAAAGAAATGACATTTCTAAACTACTAACAATTACAAAACCTATATTAAAAACATTACCAACAATTATAAAAACGTTTTATAACATATACAATTAAAATGCATGCTAAAATACATAAAACTTATTAAAAGACAATATTCTTAACGATTTATCAGTAAACTATATTAATGATTTCGATATTCTTGTAAACTATATTAATGATTTCAGTATTGTTAAAATTCGTATTACTTACCTTAAATTCGATATTGGTGACAAAAATATTGTTGCACTTGATATTTCTGTTTGACATTATTTCAGACTCAATATTTCTGTCTGACAATATTTTATTTTTGATATTTTGTCTGAACACCAGCATGTAGTCTTATGGAATATCTGCACTTTTTTACACAAGATTAAAATGTAGTACCAATGGTATGAGTGCAATCACTTGATTGAAGGATTAAATTGTGGAGTTAAGCGTTTTTTTTCTTTAGAGTTTTATATAGCGCAAACTAGACCCGAGAACATCAGGTATCAGAGCGCTTTACATGAGCACCAGTTTTGTTACATTTTAACACATTCATGTTTGTTAGGCACGGGGAGATTAAGTGATTTGCCCAGAATCACAGGATGTTGAGCGTCGTTGCCGAAACTCGAACCCAGTTTCCCAGGTCCAAGGTCAACCGCTCTAGCCGTAAGGCTACATCCTCTCCCCAAGTGTGCGCGGGATAAAGATATACATGTGATTGTTTGTTCAGCACTTAGTCTGGTCTTTTAGTCTCCATTGCTTTTAAGATTGTATGCATAAGAAATTAATGTTTATTAGCTTATAAGGTCCTAGGGAGTGAAACTCTAGTGCCTCTGGTCAGGTAAAGCCAAGCTTCCTTCGTGCCTTCTGCTCCATGCCACCCACCGCTCTCATTGGCGAATTCTCCTAAGGAACATGGGAGACAGTCATAGCAGCACACTGGTTGCCCCTCTCGAGGTGCTTTTCGGTACCCAGGCTGGCAGTGCTCAGTGCAGATCGCGTGCGGGACCTGTATGCAAGAGAGATACAGAAAGTATTGTTAAACCGTATGAAGACATTGTCTGGCACGTGAAATAGAACAAAGTACTGCATTACGCATAGAGGCCGCCATCATCCATTAGTAAAGTATTCTCAGTGCTTAATTTGAGCCGGTTGGTTCCAGAGATTTGCACCAGCACTTAATTGTCAACACAGGTGCTCGTGGCAGTCTACCACAAGGGTTTAGAGATGACCACCCCAGAAGTTAATTAATAATTCAATACATTAAAAATGACTATTACCTGCCGCCAAAGCCCTTCTTATAGCTTTGGGGGACTGAAATAGTCAAAATGTTCACACTTGTATGAGGTTGATGGTTAGTAGTTGTGTTGTTACTAACATTAACAAAAACAACAAGTGATGGACCGAATGTGGATCAATGTCACACATTCCCCCAGTCAAAAGATCTAAGCCCAAATCCATAGTTTTTTTGCACTCCACACCACCCTGGGTTAGACAATGGCGATATGCAAATCAGCTCTGACCCTGTTGCCCCATGGGAACAGTCCAGTCCGAACTACAAAAGCCATGTCCTTCCCAGAACGGAATCAAGCATCCGAGGACCGGACCGGTTTCGAGGTAACACCTCTCATCAGCCCGGCTAGCTTGACTCCAAGTGGTGTGGAGTGCCTGGGACCCACGTCTGGGCATCCCCAGCGCACTTAGGGCGGCAATTGCAAAAACAACAGGTGATGGACCGAATGTGGATCAATGTCACACATTCCCCCAGTCTGGGACTGGGGTGAGTGTGTGACATTGATCCACATTCGGTCCATCACCTGTTGTTTTTGCATATTCTGCCCTAAGTGCGCTGGGGATGCCCAGACGTGGGTCCCAGGCACTCCACACCACTGGAGTCAAGCTACCCGGGCTGATGAGAGGTGTTACCTCGAAACCGGTCCGGTCCTCGGATGCTTGATTCCGTTCTGGGAAGGACATGGCTTTTGTAGTTCGGACTGGACTGCTCCCATGGGGCACAGGGTCAGAGCTGATTTGCATATCGCCATTGTCTGACCCAGGGTGGTGTATAGTGCAAAAAAACGATGGATTTGGGCCCA
This sequence comes from Lissotriton vulgaris, assembly GCF_964263255.1. Classification (NCBI taxonomy): domain Eukaryota; kingdom Metazoa; phylum Chordata; class Amphibia; order Caudata; family Salamandridae; genus Lissotriton; species Lissotriton vulgaris. The sequence goes on along the minus strand of NW_028254922.1, from coordinate 277,823 downwards.
GATCTTTGGACTGGGGTGAGTGTGTGACATTGATCCACATTCGGTCCATCACCTGTTGTTTTTGCATATTCCGCCCTAAGTGCGCTGGGGATGCCCAGACGTGGGTCCCAGGCACTCCACACCACTGGAGTCAAGCTAGCCGGGCTGATGAGAGGTGTTACCTCGAAACCGGTCCGGTCCTCGGATGCTTGATTCCGTTCTGGGAAGGACATGGCTTTTGTAGTTCGGACTGGACTGTTCCCATAGGGCACTGGGTCAGAGCTGATTTGCATATCGCCATTGTCTGACCCAGGGTGGTGTGGAGTGCAAAAAAACGATGGATTTGGGCCCAGATCTTTGGACTGGGGTGAGTGTGTGACATTGATCCACATTCGGTCCATCACCTGTTGTTTTTGCGTATTCCGCCCTAAGTGCGCTGGGGATGCCCAGACGTGGGTCCCAGGCACTCCACACCACTGGAGTCAAGCTAGCCGGGCTGATGAGAGGTGTTACCTCGAAACCGGTCCGGTCCTCGGATGCTTGATTCCGTTCTGGGAAGGACATGGCTTTTGTAGTTCGGAATGGACTGTTCCCATGGGGCACAGGGTCAGAGCTGATTTGCATATCGCCATTGTCTGACCCAGGGTGGTGTGGAGTGCAAAAAAACGATGGATTTGGGCCCAGATCTTTGGACTGGGGTGAGTGTGTGACATTGATCCACATTCGGTCCATCACCTGTTGTTTTTGCATATTCCGCCCTAAGTGCGCTGGGGATGCCCAGACGTGGGTCCCAGGCACTCCACACCACTGGAGTCAAGCTAGTCGGGCTGATGAGAGGTGTTACCTCGAAACCGGTCCGGTCCTCGGATGCTTGATTCCGTTCTGGGAAGGACATGACTTTTGTAGTTCGGACTGGACTGTTTCCATGGGGCACAGGGTCAGAGCTGATTTGCATATCACCATTGTCTGACCCAGGGTGGTGTGGAGTGCAGAAAAACGATGGATTCGGGCCCAGATCTTTGGACTGGGGTGAGTGTGTGACATTGATCCACATTCGGTCCATCACCTGTTGTTTTTGCATATTCCGCCCTAAGTGCGCTGGGGATGCCCAGACGTGGGTCCCAGGCACTCCACACCACTGGTGTCAAGCTAGCCGGGCTGATGAGAGGTGTTACCTCGAGTCCGGTCCTCGGATGCTTGATTCCGTTCTGGGAAGGACATGGCTTTTGTAGTTCGGACTGGACTGTTCCCATGGGGCACAGGGTCAGAGCTGATTTGCATATCGCCATTGTCTGACCCAGGGTGGTGTGGAGTGCAAAAAAACGATGGATTTGGGCCCAGATCTTTGAAATGGGTTGAGTGTGTGACATTGATCCACATTCGGTCCATCACCTGTTGTTGTTACTAACATTAACAGCATGGCAGGGGCAATGTGTGGTGCATGCTGTAATGGCCTCTTGATGAGGGCACTGGTACATTTTATTTTTACAAAGTAAGCACTGACCTCTATTAATACCTGTCTAACCATTAATCCAGGTTGCGGATAGAATAATTCATCATCTCATAAGCTGATTCGCCAAACCTAGCCACATAATCTGAATTCTGATGACATGACTTTTTATGTGCAAGTCAATACTAGCATATTTACAAGCCCCTTGCACCGCTGTTACGTCACTTTTTATGAATGTAAATGCACATATACATAATAAGAATACCTGTACAAATTCATATAATCATAACAACTCTATAAAATAAATTGCTTGAGACAAAAACATATAAATATTTTGAAAAACATTCAGTACGTTAAATTCCAACAACCTAAAAACAACTGTGTAAGACTTCAATGTGCCAAGTACTTAAAAACAAGTAACCTTCTATTATCTAATCCTATAAAACCCTCTTCAGAAGGACATAAGCAAACAAATCTAAAGAACAGATACAAGCTTATATCATAAATTGTTAGAAACAGTATTTTCTGACAAACTGAATGGAATGGAAACCCATGATGAGCATAAAATGAGAGCCAGACAAATAGATCTCATCCCTAGTTTAGGAAATTAGGGTCTTAATGATATATGACATACATTGAGCAGTTTTGGTAGGGGCACACACAATATGCATTGAAGTTTAATGTGACCAACAATACCATCTACATTCACTGGCTGGCCAGTGTTGTATCCAATTCGTTGTGCCCTCCTTAGTAGGGTGCTTACCAATCATTTATTTAAAAAATGTATCCCACATATATGCCAGAAAATAAGTAGTCAAATAGACCTAGATTTGCAAAGTCTGATTAGAATTAATTACTGAGCAAGCATGTTTTTTTACCACTAAGGCCTCTTTATCTGCAGTAAATGAGTTAGTCTTAATCTTTTTATTTAAGAACTGTTTAACGATTATAAATTTATACAGATTAGCAATTTATAAAGCCCCTGGTTACTCCAATGGAGTGTCCCCATGCTAAGAATTCTTCCCCCTGGTCAGTAAGCAAATCCCTTTCCGCTACTTCAACACTGATCATCCTGGGATGACCTAAAAAAACACGTTTTTAACTTCCAACAGAACAGCACTACTGAAGGCTGAATCCTAAGATCCAGTGGCAGCTATTCATTTATGAGAACTTTGACTGCAAGTCAAAACTCTGAAAACATGTTCAAATGTTCAAATATAGGATCTCCAAGCGCCAATATAAAAAAAGTCATTTTTTTCACAACAGCAGTTATTTGCTACGGAGTCAGGATCAGATAAAAACAAGAAGTGCATACATTTAAAAAATGACACTTGCGCCACCATGGACTGTCTCCGGAGGCCAAACTCCAAATGGATTTTGGCTTGGCCAATTAACCTAGGATTTCCAAAGACCGATTTACAAGTCTTAATTACTACTAAATTCTAAATTTAACATCTTATCCCATGGTGATGGGCAAGCCATATGCAATAGTTGGGTGTAGCTTGGCTCCCAAAACTTTAAGAAGATGTCCATACGATTGACATCTCAATGATTTACATAGAGATTTAAAAGCACACATTAATGATTATGTTTTTGTCATTAAGTCATTAAAATGGCTTTTAAACAAGACTTTATTGTCAAATAAAATGCCCAAATATTTATATGTCGTCACAACCTCCATTGTCCCACCTCTCGCTATCCAAGATCTAACATTAAATTTCACTGGGCCAATTTCCATAATTTTCGTTTTTCTTAATAATCAGCTCTAAGCCATTAGTTAAAATGTAATCTGCAAATTCAGCAATTAATCCTTGTAGACCTATTGGAGTTTGACTCAACAAAATAGTGTCATCAGCATATTGAAGGTATTAGAGACGGACATTAGCATGTTTAGGCGGGTGGGCATTGGCAGATTGAAAATGCTGCAGCCCCTCTGACATAAAAGGATTAAAAAGGCAAGCACGCAGCATTATTTAAGATCATTACAAATTTGGAGTTTCCAGTACAAGATAAAACCATTGCCCAATTTAACCTAAATCCAAGTGTTCGTATATAGGAGTATTGTAGCATTAAACATTTTTTGGGGATACCCCCTCCCGCACGTTTTTGCCATAATAATAATACTACCATGTATACGTTTTTTTTTTAAACAGCCCACTCTGCTAATAAAGTAGGGGTCAGTAAATTAGTAATTGCAGATTGGACCTTACAAAATTCCGACTGGCTAATTGGGATTATTCACTGTGATGTTTTCCAATCTTCCAAATCAAATAAATAATCGGGAAGCAAAAACCTTAGCTTCTACATCAGTTAAAGCAATTAACCGGTAGTTGTAAGGATTATTTGCTTTTAAAAATTGGCTGTAAAATGTTTCCTTACCATGACCATGGAACAAGATTCAATGCTAATACCTCATTGAACACAGAAGTCAAAACCTCGACCCACATGTCAAAGTTGGCACGAAATATAGCGTTAGGGAGCCCATTTGGACAACGAGCCAGATTCAATCTAATCCAGCGCGAAAAGTTAGCTATTTCTTTATTGCTTAAAAAGTCCAAATATGGCATCGGATTTGGGGTGCTCCCCATCTCTGCAGGTAAATTACTACATTTCAAATATTAGTGACTCAGGTCCGAGTACCTTGTGTTAGCAACACTGGGGCGATACAGGTTAGTATTAAACTTCACCCATTCCTCCTCCCAAATGTTGACACTATAGGCCCTGTTACCTCCTCTTTCCAATTAATTAATGACATCCCAAAATTCGTTAGCATTATTGAATTTAGTAGCATTTAATAACCGTGATTTCACCTACCAGACTTCCTGTCTATATGACCTTTTCAGTAACCTCAGTTTATCTTTGAGAGATTGATAAGATGGCCAGTATCGGGGGTTAAAACGTCCTTAAAGCTCTATTAAATGACTGTTTCAATTTAAATAAATTAAATGAATTCTATTTATTAGGGGTGGATTTCAGGGGATTCGCTTTTGACGGATTACCTGCATAAATTTCTACACCAGCGATGAAGTGATATAATTCCACTTGGCCAACATCATTTCCCCTCCTAACGAACCTTGATCACTGAGATTGATCAGAGTTCGGCAAACTTCAGTATTTCTGTTTCTTTTTCTGAGTGCTACGCCAGCATTTTCACGTTATATCAAGAATGAGCATTATGTTGAAGCTCATTGGCTTTATGATTGTAGCTTATTGGCAGATACAAAGTTAAAATCTAAGGATCATAATGACTTTCGACTCCCGGAATCACCTTGTATTCAACAATTTTTGGGGCCAGCTTATCTGATACAATAGTATCATTGAAAATTGAACCATGGTTTGACTGCTTAAAAATTGGAACTTCCCTTGATTTCCACAAAGGTGATTCATTTAGCATAATTTAGCCAAGCTGCTGCAGAGTATCACGTATCATAGCAGAACCATCACTTGGCAATTCTAAGGATTTATTGCACCCAAATGTATATTAAAATCAACAGAGATGATTAAACAGGACATTAGATATTGGAGTGCTAACGATTTTACAATATCTCACTATGTAAACAACTGAGTCATCTTATTACTTTTCCTCATACTTAAATAGAAATTCAGTATTATCATCATATAAAAACCAAACTGTAATAAAACAACTCGTATCCATGCTAACTGCAAGTCAATTACTTCTGCCTTTACACTCAACTCTGTTGTAATATAAAATGACCCCCCCCCTTTGCGCAGCCTTGATTATTAATGTGCATTGTTTGGAGATTAAATTAATTAAAACAAAGCAATGGAGTATCTTGTTCTCTACATGTTTCCTGAAACATCAGAATTTTAAATCTTTTAAAAAGGAAAGTGTATCAGGGTCGGCCAACAAATCAGCTAAGCCATGGACATTCCAGGAGCATATTCTGAATTGTTTATCATTTCCACTGGTGTTAAGCAAAGTTCAATGTCCACCAACAGAGGACACATTTGTAAGGGTTGCTGACAGCCACGCCAATTTTCATGACATTTTATTTTTAGATAACAATTCACAGGTGTGAAGTCCTTTTCATGAAGTTGTAACTAAAATGCCTGTGATGTTAACTGAGTTATTCATTATACCATACGCACCTCCAAGTAATGGCATCAACTTTTTGCAATTTTTGGGACTACTACTTTCAATATCGAGGGATAGTTTGTAGCGATGAGTTTCTTAATCTCAATACCCCACTCCACAAAATACAAAGTGGATTAAAGAATTTTGTTTGGCATTCCATTGGTAGACCAGGTTGTAATAGTGGATTCACAGGCTAAATTTAAACAGAAAAAAGGGCGGTATCATTAATGGATGATAATTCAGAAATTGTTGAGATATGTTTTAGAGTTGTACCCTGATTCAAACTATCGTGCATTCCCCTGGATTCATATAAGGGATGGAAAACTAGTTTCAAGGCATTGTAAGATTGATTTTCCGGCGTGACCCCTACAGATATGGGATAGCTGGGTTCAATACCAGAGGATGATATATCTGAAGCTTTCTTAGCCTTATTCCAAATTCTAGCCCTTTTTGTTAAGGGAGACTGACCTATGGAACCCTCACAAAGGGGGGTAGAATTTAGGACTTGACTACCCTCAATATTAACATTTTCTTTATTAGATTGGAACTTTCATCGTTTTAATATTTCTAGCCCCAAATCTCCTTCTCACTTCTGGTATCGACAGGTAGAACTTTAGAAGGGAACGAGGGAGCATAACACTGAGCTTTTCTGAACTTTGGGCTTTCACTAGCAACCCTCACCCCAGAGCCCATATGGGGTGACATAGGTAACTCTGCCTTTGGTTGTGTGGCCAGTTCTTTTACTTGGTCTATAAGGGATCCTACTATATTCAGCGGTTCTAATACATTATCTAAAATATGGGAACACATATACTTAATTCGTTGGTTGTTAACATCAGACTGGGCTCTTATCACCAAGTTTGTTAGATTATGTAGTGTATATCCCAGCCACATACACAGCCAAAGTATTCAATAACTCCTCCTGGATATCAAGTTTTTTTTAAAAAACAAATTCTATTTATTTTACAGAAAGAAAGCACCAGCCAATTTACACCACATTTCGATAATCGAGAAGCACAGTCCCCGATTCCCGCCACCCAATGTACAGGCATTATTAAAGCAAAGATATGTTAAAAACAATGAAATCCCCAGTGATTAGACCCCTCCCCCCAACTACTTACCCCAAATTCTGAGGTATTTCTTGGAGCAACCACGTGCCGTGAACATAACTTTTTCCTGTGTGGCGCACCAGTCCACCCTAATTCACCAACGTGCCATAGTTGGGGGTTTGGGACACTTCATGGAGGCTGCAATGTCTCTTTTGCTACAACCATAGCTGTGGTGAAGAACAGTTTTTCATTGCGCGACCCGTCTAGCCCTTCAGTGATGCCTAAAATTGTGTGCTTGGAGTCGTGTGGAACCCCCCACCCCAGGACCTCAGATAGCTCTTCCTCAATGCCCATCCAGAATCCCGCCAGGAGGAGACAGGCCCAAACCATGTGGAGGAAGTCAGTGGGGTCTTGGGCACATCTGGTACAGGCTGAGGACGGACTAAGCCCCGCACGATGAAGGCGAACATGGGTGAGATATGCAGCGTGTACATTGTAGAGCTGCACTAAGCGCAGCCTAGCAGAGGCAGTGACTGTTCCAGGGGCCTGCATCCCGCCAGTCCTCTTCTTCCAGGGGGCCCACCCAGTCCTCCCATTGCGTCCGCAGTTGGTCCAAGGAAGTCGGGATGTTGCTGATCAGTGTGCGGCAATACGGGAAATGCCACCCTACCCCAGGTCCCCAAACATAATCTGTGCTTCAGGCGGGCTATGATCTGGCAGCCGCGTGCCTGTTGCAAGGTGTGAGTGGAGTGCATGCCGCAGCTGGAGGTAGCAAAAGAACTGTGAGTGATGAAGCGAGTATCTGGCTTGGAGATCTTCAAAGGACCGCATATGATCCCCCACCCAAACGTCCCCAAGATGTGGGATGCCTATTAGGTCCCAAGCCTCGAATCCCCGAAGCCCGGCCACCTCCCTGAGCCAGGTCCCGCTCCACAGGGGTGTACAATGGGTCAGCGTGTTCGTGCAATGGGTGTGTCCCAGTGCAGCCCGACAGGCCAGTAAGACAGAGCGCTTCACCTCCGGAAGACGGGATGGAATTGCGGACCCATAGAGAAAGGATTGCACCCTGTCGGGGCCAAGCTCCCCAAGCTCCAGCCTATAGGCTGGATCGGACCACTCCCCATTCAACCAATCATGTATGGAGAGGAGTCGCGTGGCCAAGTAGTATAGATAAAGGTGAGTCATCCCCAAACCCACGTCGAACGAGGGGATCCTGCAGGTACTGAGTTCTAATCTGGACCTACCCTTCCCCCATAAGAACTTGCTAGGTAAGCCGTCAAGTTCACGGAACCAGGCCCTAGGAAAGCACATAGGGGTATTCTAAAGCATATAAAGGAAGCAGGGGAGCATCATCATTTTAAAAAGGGCCACCCTCCCCATGGGGTTGAGGGGCAACGACTGCCACTGCTGGGGATCCGCCTTGGCTCGCTTCACCAGCGGAGTGGCATTGAGGGCCCAGCTGAGTTCGGGCAGTAATGTCACCCAGATCCCTCACGGGAAATGGAACGGTCCAGATCGGCTTGAACAGCGGCATCGACAAACGGAAGGCAGCCCCCCTACATGCCCATCAGGTCCGTGAGGGACAGGATTGGGGCACGGGCCTCGTACAGCCTATGGTAGTAGGCAGCAAAGGCCTGCGCAATTTCAATTGGGGCACGGCACCGTGACCCGTCTGGCACCGATATTTCAGGGATTATATGGTTCGTCCTTGGGTATGTAGCCAGACGGTGAAGAAGTGCGCAATTCTTGTCGTCCCAGCCGTATACTCTGGCCACGGAGGAGCGCCAAAGGAGTTTAGCTTTGTCCAGCAATAGCTGCTTGATCTCCGATCTGAGCTGGGTCAGAAGTCTTGCATCGGAAGCATCTGAGGACCGGGCCACAGCCCTTTCGAGGCGCAGGGCCTGCGCCTCTCGTGAGGTAATCTGCTCCAGTTGGGTTTGTCGCTGAAGCTTGAGTTGGACCTTGGTAACCCCCCTAATCATGGCCTTGCCCACCTCCCACAGGGTGCCAGGGGAGGACACAGAGCCCTCGTTGGAGAGAAAGTATTGTTTGAGCTTCTTCCTCACCACCTCCCTAAAATCCTTGACTTGAAGAAACCAGGCATTTAACCTCCATATTTGTCGGGCAGAGGCGGGGGGACACGCCTGGATTAGTACTGGCAAGTGGTCAGAGATACCTCTCGGAAGAAGCGAGATGTACTGAATCAGAAGACAGTCCATCAATGGAACAAAAATGGCATTGATGCGGGCCTGTGTGTGGTGAGCGGCTGAGGTGTGTGTAAATTGTTTGGAGTTGGGGTGCCACAGTCGCCAGGCATCTCACAAACCCAGTGAAACAGACCAAAGCCACAGCTGCTTGGCTTGTGCAATTCTGCCTGATGTGTCGAGGTCCGGGGACGAGACCGCGTTAAAGTCGCCCCCAAGGAACGTGGGACCAGGGAGCAGCGACGCCAGGAGATCAACAGTTTTAGCTAAAGTCGTTGTCAGAATCAAGGGGGGAGAATGAAGGGACACCAGGTTAATCGGGTTGCCATTTATTGTGCCACTGATGGCCATGAAGGTGCCCTGGGCATCAAGAGTTGTTTGGATTTGGATAGTCACCAGAGGAAGGAAGCGTCTTACCAGGATTGCCACCCCACAGGAACCCCTGGTTAACCCTGAGTGCCACACTCGGTGACAGCGGTATCATGTTAGGAAGGGGCAGTGATTACCCAGCAGGTGGGTTTCTTGTAAAAGTAAGATGTCTGCCCCTAAGCGCTGTGCGTACTTGAGGATAGCCATGAGTTTAAAGCGGTCAAGGAGGCCATTAACCTTCCAGGACATGATACTCAGAGCAGTGTTTATTAATGGCATGTCGAACGTGGTGTTTGGGTTGTTAATGGGATTATAAATCTGAGGGGGGAGATCCAGTTTGTCTGTCTTGTCGGGTGTACAGTGGAGGAGTGTGGCTCACTGATTAGAGCGGCAGACCCTGATGCAGAGGTCTGGCCCGGGACCAGGGTTCAATTCCCGACGCGGCAGGGTCGCGAGCCCAATAATGTCCACGGACTCGATAATTCTCGCCTCGGTGCCTACTCTAATCATGGGGTCCCACGCTGCAACTCTGGGCAATAGCTTGCTTAATCTCCACTACGGCAGCCCACCTGCTGCGGGATGCCTGGCTTTCACATTGGGGATGCCCAGTAGGGGTTATCTCACAGGGAAAAAGCCAGGACGGGTTCCCGAGGCAAGCGCCTTGATGCCTTCGGGTGATACGTGCGCTATATAAGGTGCAATACATTTACATTTACATTTACATTTACATCAGGGTGCTTCATGATTGCTGGTGCGGTCGAACCAAGAAACAGAAAGAAACACAGAACAGAGAAAAAAACTCGGGACAACGGTCCCACCCCCCACCATACACTTCAGGAACAGCAGCATCTGTCACCCTAACAACAACCAGAGAGTAAACAGCCAAACTTAAACACTTGAGAATGGAAAAGCGTGAAGAACCCCTCCTCATTGCAGGATACGCTTAAATGAGATCATCAGATAAGAAAGAAACGTGGTATAACTAGGTATACCCTCCGGCTGCGGAGCCAGACCCATTAGGCAGAGGTGAGTTCAAGCAGGATCTTTCAGAGCCTTAGAGCTACATGAAAGGTCTGTGTCCGGGAGAACCTGCAAGGATGGTCAGGCCGAATCGGTTACGATGGCGCTGGAGAGCGGGAGATGAAAGGTGAGCCAGACCGCCAGGTCCCCTCCCACTGCGGAGCTCGAACGTTAGCATTCCTCCGTCGCCCAGGTCAAGGCCTCGGTTGGACTGTCGAAAGACAAGGTCTTGTTGGCGAATACCACCCGCAGGCATGCCGGGAAGAGAAGACGGCATTGGATACCGAGCGCTCTCAGTTTTTGTTTCACCTTGTCGAAGGAGCGGCGCTGGCTTTGGACTTCGCAGGTATATGTCAAAGCCCAGCTCACCTAAGTTTAGGTTCAGTTCTGATGGAGGTTGAAGACAGTCCGACCCCACCCTGAAACTGCTTGTTCCAGCACACTAGTTTTAAAACAGTGCACTAAAAACCAGAAGTTCAAGGGAAGGGCGGAAGTGGATAAAATAAAAAAAGAGAGACAACACCGTTCTTGCGTTTCCACTGTAGAAGAGCTGCTAAAATCTGCGGTCCTCTCTGACTTCTGTAGAAACTGGTGCCTAATGAAACATAAACAAAGAACAGATAAATGCAACCTAACCCTAAATGTGTTCCTGACTAAACATTAATCTTATTAGAAATTCTCTTCTAAAAGTACCTCTTGGATCCTGGTCTCAAGCTTCCAGGTTTGGAATGTGTTACTGTTCTGGGATGTGCTTTCTATTACTGTAAAACTTCTGTAAAATTAAACGAATATCATTATCAGAATTACGAACGTCTAACATTCACCTTAATATAACTAAAGCCTAAATTCTTAATAGCAAACTCACTTTTCACACATTTCCTGACTTTTTATAAAACAAATACTGTACTTTTACATCAAAATACAGCAGGTAATTTGTGCAAGTCCTTGATTTACTGTTTGCCTTGCTGTCAATGGTTTCCTCTGTTCGATTCCTAAAAAAGTTCCATGTAAAACAATGTTTATTTCACAAAGTTCCACAAAGTATTCTTGCAACATAGGGTTTGAACCACATAGTTCGTGGGAGATAGCTTGTTCAAAATTGTCTTTACATGAATCCAGAAATCGCCGATAAAGTTCTTTCAGGTAATAAAAGGTTTTGCACTTACTTGTTGCTGAAAAGGGATACTGATCTGTATAACCTTGACCTCTTTCTCTTTTGCAGGTTGATTGCAGTGGACAGAAAAGGGGCTGAGGCAAGAAGTAGCCAGAAACCAGAAGAAGGATGAGCCCCAAGCCGTGCCCGTTGAAGTCAATGAAGGTCTGGAGAGAGCAGGAGCGCCAGCGCCAAAGGAACTGTTCTCAGGTAAGTGGGAGGTAGACCAGCACAAGCACTGGGTGAGGCTCAGGGGCTGCCTTTTATAGACAGGGCTGGGTGTGCTTAGAAGAACTGGGTGTGGTTCTCACAAGCAGGTGTGCAGAGCTTCAGTTATTATGCTAATGAGTTGAAGTAACACATGGCCTAGGGAGGAGTGTTCTAATTAAGCCTTGGTAAAAGCAAGGTCCAATGTTTTCTAAGTAAGCCTTGGTAAAAGCAAGGTCCAATGTGCAAACAAGACAGCAATGTCCAAACTTGTGAATACATTGAGCAACATACACAGAAGTCTTAGGGAGGGGCTGAGATAACAAGAAAGGCTTTCAGTAGTATGTTTAAAGAGAGCTATTACAGAGACCACTAGTGCAATGAGAGGGGACATGGTCTTTGCTGTGAACAAACCCTAACAGTATAGTCCGGGAAAATCAAGATAGTGCAATTTTCGTGCAGGAGCCGCTGCTGCTTGCGGGCCTCCGACAGGATGGCATCCCGGTCTTTGAAGTTAAGGACCTGCATAATGATAGGTCGAGATGCTGCATCCGGAAGCGAGCTCTCAGGGACCCATGATCTGAGCCATCTCTCCAGAACGTCCACTGTGCGACCCTGCTCCGCCCCCTCCGGTAAACCCACCAGGTAAAGATTATTACGCCGGGACCTATTCTCTGCGTCTTCTGTGTGGTGATGCAGCTCCTGAGTGTGAGATTGAAGGCGGACCACCTGCCCCTTGAGTTGATGGACGTCGTCTTCCACAGCGGAGATACGGGTTTCGGTTTCCTTGATCCGGGCATTGCCGTTTCGGAGATCTTGCCGGATAAGGGTCATGTCCATGCGTACCTCCGTGATCTTGCCCTCCACTGACGATTGCGAGGCATGGATGGCTTGCAGGATAGCGATAACTCTGCTGAGGGTGGCAGCTCCTGTTCCTTGGCCCCCTAGGCGTGCCCGCTTTGAGGTAGTGAAGCGGTCCATTTTGGTTTGGGTGGCAGGAGCCTTCGACAAGCTGTCCGTCGTGCCCATGGTAGCAGCTCAAGAGCCGTGGCGCCCGGGCCCCCTGCAGGTGGGTCACACAGTGGGCAACCAGAGCGCCTTCGTGGGTGGCTGATCAATCAACGCCGATGCCCAGTCAGGACCGGATCACCGCCACCCGATTTATGCGTCCGACTCTGCTTTCCTGTACTGAGTGTGTCTCTGGGGGGGCAAAGGGACTAGGGGGATGGTGAAATAGCTAGAGGCCAGGCCCCAGGGCCGCAGGCAGGGTTCTGCAGGTCGGAGTCACAGGTCGTTCAACTCAGGCAACAAGTCGCCCCACTTCCAGAGCCAGGAATCCCAGGAGGACCTGCGCAGGGGCCCCTGCCACCCAGGGCCTCTGCCCAGCACCACAAATGTGGACCAACTAGCCCGCACCAAGCAGTTTCAAGGGTGAGAGCAGTCCATCCATGCCCACCAAGGTGAAGACAGGGCCCTATTAGCTTGATTGCAAGCAGCGTGAGAGAGTCTGTCGGGTCAGGCAATGAGGGGGATCACTCAGGGCCGGTCCTCCCCCTGACAGTGGCTGCCTGTGCATGCGGGGGCCCCATTAAACTGTCCCTGGACCCCAACGCCACCAGGATTCACCCGCTTCAGCACATGTCTCACCCCAGATCCCTCTGCAGACCCGGTCGCCCAATGCGACAACCGTACCTCCGACCAATCTGCAAGTGGAAGCAGGACGCAGGCAGGCTTGGTGGCCTCAGGCGTTACTCCTGGCTCTGCCCTTCACAGCACATCTCCAGGCCCCCAGGGAACATGTTGGTGCACACTGGATGGAGATGGGCTGCCCAGCACAGCATGCAGCATAGCAAGTGATGGAGACAGGAGGTGAGGTTCAGCAGCAGGTCCGCAGTCCCCCTCCACTGCTCCAACCACCCCATATGGCGGCCACTCCCCTTAACACTTCTCAAGTGGCTGCTCAGCACCCCGTGTAATGAGGCAATCATGCTGCAGGAGGGCCGGGCGCCGGCAGGTGTGTGCGAGCCAGCGAGGGATGCAAGGAGCGAAACCACGCAGCAGACTCACAGCCACCCCCGCAGTTCCCGCCGCCCGATATGGCCGCCGCGCCGAAGATGCCTCTGTGAGTGGAGCCAAAGCGTGGGCACACTCACCAGTCTCGGGTATCACCCCTGGCGCCGCCTGTCACAGCGTCGCTTTGGGCTCCCAACCATCGCGCCCTGGAAGGCAGCAGTGCCCGACTCCCAAGCAAGAAGGCGCTCACTCCGCCGGAGGGCCGGGCACCAGGGGCTGCGCGTGAGCCAACAGGGGAGACAAGACACAGGCCGGGTCCTGGGGGGTCCAGCATCAGGAAGCCCCTCAGATCATGGGGCCGGGCGCCGTCTCCACTGAGGAAGAGCAAAGGTCACAGGCCGGGAGCCGCCATTTTGCCCAGGAGAGTCGTCAGGCCGGTCCGCAGCTTCAGGGGACCTGATGCGGAGGTCTACACTCCGCCGGCTCACCATGACAGGTAAGGAGGAAGATGCGAGTTCCAATGTTTTTTCTGTGGCCTAGGTTTACGGGCGGATAGTGGAGGGGTCCCGGAGCACTCTTAGGGTGTGTCCACCATCTTGGCTCGGCTAGCCATGCCCCGGATATCAAGTTTATTAGAGTGGAAGTTTAACACTGGTGTTATTGCATCCATTCTCTAAAACAGATTTCCCCATATTCTGATATCCGATGAATTTTGATGTTTGGGAAAACTTCCTTCAAATGCCGTAGTATATAATATTTATCCAGGAACAAGAGATCCGCCGAATTTAATGAATTATCTATTTGATCAGCCATCATAAGCCACTGAACTGACCCACTAGGGTTAATTTTTTTGAGGAGTTACAGTTGGTTGTTTATAAGAATATTGACCAATCTAATGAGATACAGGGCTAAATGGATCCATACCATTGTTATCAATTATTTTTTCAATTAATGGCTGGTAAATACACTCTCCTAAACTCATATTTCGATGGTGGCTGTCACAGTCCTTAGTAGGCATTGGTGGCTTAGATAAACTTTGATTTAATTGGATGTCATCCAAACATATCACAGAAATATCACAGTCACTAAGAACACTGTGCTAGTTTACCCCAACCTGAGATACATCTTCCACCTTTGAAGGACAAGATGTTGTACAAGCATCGCTAATTGACTTGGCGATGCATTTGAGGAGAATACAAAAGAAGCCGAGAGCTAAGCGTTCAAATGTACTTTGACCTTAACTACTTTTAAATGTGACCCTCCTCCCTTTAAATGGAGCATCAATTTTTAAACAGGAATTATCATCATTGGACTGCAACAGACAAATCACTAATCACAGTGCTCTGGGATAACACACAATCACGGGCTGCCATAATTATCACTGATGGACATGAAGAATGACTAGGATGCTATTTTTTATAATACACATTACAATTTAAATAATTGTAAATGAACAGTACAAATATATTAAAATATATCAGCTATTATGAAAGCCCATAGGAAGTACATTTTGCTTTGTAATTCTGAAGTGTACTGGGAACAATGATTTTAATAGATCCAAAACAAATCTTGCTGATAAACAAATAATTTGTATTATATTGCATTGTATTGTGTTGTATTGTATTCTACTGCAGTATTTGTATAGCCTTTACTATCCCTTTGAGGGGAAATGACATGCTTACCTTCATAGGCCACAAGCTATGCCAAATATAGTGTGGTTGGAAGGGTGTTATGTTTGTTTTGTGATCCTATGCAGGAAGTGTTTCATGTCATGCATTGTTAGACTTGTCAGCCTGAGGGTGGTCTTCTCCCAGACATTTTGTCTGCTTACATCCGCATTTTGCTGATTCGCTTTGTTAGATTTGTGGAGGGGTCCCGGAGCACTCTTAGGGTGTGTCCACCATCTTGGCTCGGCCAGCCACGCCCCGGATATCAAGTTTACTAGAGTGGAAGTTTAACACTGGTGTTATTGCATCCATTCTCTAAAACAGATTTCCCCATATTCTGATTTCCGATGAATTTTGATGTTTGGGAAAACTTCCTTCAAATGCCGTAGGTACATCATATTTATCCAGGAATGAGAGATCTGCCAAATTTAATGAATTATCTATTTGATCAGCCATCATAAGCCACTGAACTGACCCACTAGGGTTAATTTTTTTGAGGTGTTACAGTTGGTTGTTTATAAGAATATTGACCAATCTAATGAGATACAGGGCTAAATGGATCCATACCATTGTTATAAATTATTTTTTCAATAATGGCTGGTAAATACACTCTCCTAAACTCATATTTCGATGGTGGCTGTCACAGTCCTTAGTAGGCATTGGTGGCTTAGATAAACTTTGATTTAATTGGATGTCATCCAAACATATCACAGAAATATCACTTTCACTAAGAACACTGTGCTGGTTTACCCCAACCTGAGATACATCTTCCACCTTTGAAGGACAAGATGTTGTACAAGCATCGCTAAATGACTTGGCGATGCATTTGAGGAGAATACAAAAGAAGCCGAGAGCTAAGCGTTCAAATGTACTTTGACCTTAACTACTTTTAAATGTGACCCTCCTCCCTTTAAATGGAGCATCAATTTTTAAACACGAATTATCATCATTGGGCTGCAACAGACAAATCACTAATCACAGTGCTCTGGGATAACACACAATCACGGGCTGCCATAATTATCACTGATGGACATGAAGAATGACTGTAGGATGCTATTTTTTATAATACACATTACAATTTAAATAATTGTAAATGAACAGTACAAATATATCAAAATATATCAGCAATTATGAAAGCCCATAGGAAGTACATTTTGCTTTGTAATTCTGAAGTGTACTGGGAACAATGATTTTAATAGATCCAAAACAAATCTTGCTGATAAACAAATAATTTGTATTATATTGCATTGCATTGTGTTGTATTCTATTGTATTCTACTGCAGTATTTGTATAGCCTTTACTATCCCTTTGAGGGGAAATGACATGCTTACCTTCATAGGCAACAAGCTATGCCAAATATAGTGTGGTTGGAAGGGTGTTATGTTTGTTTTGTGATCCTATGCAGGAAGTGTTTCATGTCATGCATTGTTAGACCTGTCAGCCTGAGGGTGGTCTTCTCCCAGACATTTTGTCTGCTTACATCCGCTTTTTGCTGATTCGCTTTGTTAGATTTAGGACTCCAAGTACTTTATTACTGCTGACCAGTGGGAAACTGTCTTTGCTTTTCCACAAAACATGGCAACACTGGTGTATCCACAATTGGTATATTTTATTTACTTATAAGTCCCTTTTAAAGTGGTATACCATATATCAGGGGCCTGTAAATTAAATGCTACTAGCTGATTGTGCCACCCATATAAGTAGCCTTTCAAACCTGTCTCAGGCCTACCACTCCAGGACCTTTGTGTGCACTTTACTACCACATCGGCTTCAAACCACTTACAAAGCCCTTAACTGCCCTTTTATTACACATAAGTCATCCCTAAGGTAGGCCCTAGGTAGCCCACGGGGCAGGGTGTGGTGTAACTGAAAGGTAGGACATGTACTTTTTAAGTTTCGCCTGTCCCAGTAGTAAGAAACACCTACGTTTGCTTTTCACTACTCTCATGCCTACTCCTCTCATAGGCTAACATTGGGAAGTCCTTAATATACTTTTAATATATAATTCCTGATTAGAATGGAGTGGTTGTCTCATGCTGTATGCCTTTGGAATGGAAAGGATAACTCCTCTTTAATGGTAAAGCTGGATGTGACCCTAACCCTCGGGTAGCTCACTTCCCCACCACTGCTGCTCCGCCTGCCAGTCTTCTGCCTCCTGCTTCCCCTCCAGATCGGCGCTCTCCTACCCTGTTTGAGCGCCGCCTGGACTGCCTGCGCCTGGACTGAGTGCCCCCGTGTGCCTGCCTGCCCCATTCTCTTTTTCTGTACCCCTGCCGGAGTGGCCGTGTGCCTGCCTGCCCCATTCTCTTTTCTGTACCCCTGCCTGAGTGCCCGTGTGCCTGCCTGCACCATTCTCACGCACTCAACGCTGGCCGGAACCCCGCCTGCTACCGAGCCACCCCGAAATGCACCCACGGACCCTTCGCCTGCCAAGCCTGCCGATTCTCCTGCCTCCGGACCTGCACCGCCCCCGCCAAGCAAGCCACTAGCAACAACCACCTCAAGTGCATCTTGCTTAACACCCGCTCCGGTCGCAGGCCTGCCGTGGAACTCTGGAACCTGCTCGACGCGACAGCACCAGACGTCGCCTTCCTCACTGAAACCTGGATGAACACCTCCTCAGCACCCGACATCGCCATAGCCATCCCAGACGGATACAAGATCACCCGGAGGGACCATGTCAACCAGACCGGAGGAGGCATCGCCATCGTACACAAGAACACCATCCGCATCTCAACCAAATCCGACGAAACATTCACCGCCGTCGAACACCTCCACTTCCAGATACACTCTGACCCCAAGACCACCCTCCGAGGCACCCTCATCTACAGACCCCCGGGACCACGCACACAATTCAGCGAAGACATCACAGACTTCATCAGCCCGCACGCCCTTCCCTCCGTCGACTACATCCTCCTAGGGGACCTCAACTTCTACCTGGAGAACAACAATGACAGAAACACCACCGCCCTCCTGGACAACCGCGCCAACCTCGGACTCAAGCAATTGGTGAACACCCCCACCCACTACGCCGGTCACCCGCTTGACCCCGTCTTCTCATCCAGCAAGCACATCTCCTTCAGCCACTCCACCGGACTCCAGTGGACCGACCACAGCTGTGTCCACTTCAACTTCAGAAGAACTATGACCCATCACCACCCGCAACAGGTTCCCCACAGGAGCTGGAACAAGATCACCTCCGACCAGCTCTCCACATCCCTGAACCCGAATCCGCCCGCCTGCTCAACGGACCCCAACCAAGCAGCCATCAACCTCACACAGTGGATCACCACCTGCGACGACGACCTCGCACCCCTGAAAAACCATCCCAACAGGCCCGGCAACAAGAAGGCTTCCTGGTTCAACGACGATCTCAAGAACTCCAAGAAGAACTGCCGCACCCTCGAGAAAGCCTGGCGCAAAGACCCGACTACAGACAACATGACTGCCCTCAAGCACGCCACCCGCAAACACCACCAGCTGATCCACACCACCAAGAAGACAGCATTCAAGGAACGACTCGACAACAACTCACACAACGGCAAGGAACTCTTCAGCATCGTCAAAGAGCTCTCCAACCCCAGCGCCGGAACCAACGCCATCACCCCCTCGCAAGAACTCTGCGACTCACTCGCCTCGTTCTTCCACAGCAAGATCACCGACATACACAACAGCTTCGGCACACAGCCCACGCACCCAACGACCGAACCGACGCACCCCACCACCACCCTCCGCGTCTGGACCCCGGTCAGCACCGGAGACACCGTCCGCACGATGAACACCATCCACTCCGGATCACCAACCGACCCATGCCCCCTCCACGTCTTCAACAAGGCCGCCTCCGTCATCGCACCCCAACTCCGAGACATCATCAACTGCTCCTTCAACACCGCCACCTTCCCGGAGAACTGGAAACATGCCGAACTCAGTGCCCTCCTGAAGAAACCATCAGCAGACCCCACCGACCTCAAGAACTACCGCCCCATCTCGCTCCTCCCTTATCCTGCCAAAGTCATTGAGAAGACCGTCAACAGACAGCTTGCCGCCTTCCTCGAGACGAACGGATCCCTCGACCCCTCGCAGTCCGGCTTCCGAGCCAACCACAGCACCGAGACTGCCCTCATCGCTGCCACTGACGACATCCGAGCCCTGCTCGACAATGGGGAAACAGCGGCCCTCATCCTCCTGGACCTCTCCACAGCGTTCGACACTGTCTGCCACCACACCCTACTGCAGCACCTCAGCAACGTCGGAATCCAAGAGAAGGCTCTGGAGTGGATCATCTCATTCCTCACTGGAAGAACCCAGAAAGTCCGCCGCCCCGTTCAAATCCGAGGCCACCGAAGTCATCTGCCGAGTCCCACAAGGTTCTTCACTCAGCCCCACCCTCTTCAACATCTACATGAGCCACCTCACGGCCATCGCACGCCAACACAACCTCAACATAATCTCCTACGCCGACGACACTCAGCTGATCCTCTCCCTCACCAACGACCCAGCCACCGCCAGAACCAACCTACACGAAGGGATGAAAGACATAGCCGAGTGGATGAAGAACAGCCGCCTGAAACTCAACGCAGACAAGACGGAAGTCCTCATCCTGGGACCATGTTGCCCAGCCTGGGACGACTCCTGGTGGCCCCCTGCCCTGGGCAGCGCACCCAAACCTACGGACCACGCACGCAACCTCCCTCCCTCTCTATGACCAGACAAGTCAACGCCATATCATCTTCATGCTTCAACATCCTCCGCATACATGCCGGAAGCTAAATATAACTTCAAATCGCCGAGTTCTCAAGCAGAGTCTGACGAAAGACGGGGGACTGAGGAGAATAACGAGTGAAGCTGGCGAAAGGTAGGAAAGAAGAGGGTTTTGCCTTACAACACGAAAATAGATAAGCCTTTAGAAAATAACTTGTTATTCGTCAGCTAATAACCTTTTGGTGACAACACATTTATAGCATAATTAGGAACCTTCAAATAACTAATCATATATGCAGTGGTTTCCAGACGCTAAAGGACTCACCAAATTTTGGGTTTGGATAAAACACTGGGATTTTGAAGTCAGGAACTTTACCACCATAAGATTTAATTACCACAAGGCATAACATAGCGTATTGTAGCTGTTGCCAGTGAGTATGGTAAAGTTGAACTTGTGTAGCGTATTAGATATTTAATCATACGTGTGCAAATAATTTTCATAATCCTGAACAGCAGACTGCACTACAAACAAAGCGCACGTATACAGCTGAACGATTTACTGGTTGCTACAGAATAGGCTTTTTATAACCAAATAAGATAAAATAAAATAAGAAGTTCTATAGACTTGGGCTGTCAGCTAAATTGCATTTAAATCTAAAGGCTCTTGTTAATGAAAGCGACAACTTAATAATAACTTAACTACGCTCGGAAAATTTAGACTCTAACATTGTATGCCACCTTACCATTTCAAGTTTGCAAAAACAACAGGTGATGGACCGAATGTGGATCAATGTCACACATTCATCCCAGTCCAAAGATCTGGGCCCAAATCCATCGTTTTTTTGCACTCCACACCACCCTGGGTTAGACAATGGCGATATGCAAATCAGCTCTGACCCTGAGCCTCATGGGAACAGTCCAGTCCGAACTACAAAAGCCATGTCCTTCCCAGAACGGAATCAAGCATCCGAGGACCGGACCGGTTTCGAGGTAACACCTCTCATCAGCCCGGCTAGCTTGACTCCAGTGGTGTGGAGTGCCTGGGACCCACGTCTGGGCATCCCCAGTACACTTATAGCGAGTTTGCAAAAACAACAGGTGATGGACCGAATGTGGATCAGTGTCAGCCATTTCAGCCATTGCTCTAGGATTGGAAGTCAGATATTGGCTACTTTAACAAATAGGATCACAACACAACAGACGTCCCCATTTGAACCCCATTGCGGGTTGGAAGTATCACCGCATAATAAGTAAGTAGAAGTACGATATAACTCAGCAAGGCGCTAGTTATACATACCATCATTTAATATTCCCTGAAAGTTTTTTCCCCTTCATCATCTTCACAGATACGACCGACTTATTCTGGAAATAGGTATTTCAACGTAACTATAAATTCTTAATCAGATACAATACATGCGGTGCTCCACTGAGACATTATCACTGTCAACACCAATTAAGAATTATTGACGAAGCACTTACCACGGTGAATAATTATTCAACACTTGGTCTCTCCGTTCTATATTAGGCTCATAGACCTACTGAATATCAGAGGTACAATATGTGTTAAACTTAAAAATGCATGATAATATAAGAATAACCTTCACGAGTTTAAATAATAAAAAAAATGTTCTTCTTACCACTACCAAGATGTTCTAATCACAGTACTAATGCACAATGATGGCTTAGTACAGACACTGACACACTTTTTTTCTGTACAATTGTTTAAGCATTAATCTAGAGGACATTGTTATAAGTCCCAAAAACAGTATTTTATGTTGTTTTCTTTTTTACATGTACAGCCTTGAGAAAGTCGTAGGTTACATTCCCAATACGACGAAACACGTGTCGGCTGTGAATCTCCAGAAATAAAACTACAAAAGAATCTACAGGACCCTAAGGACTAGAATTATTTACAAATGCAAGAATGATGAATGGTGGAAACACTTGTATACTGTGAAGAACATTAATCTATGACGTGTGCTAGGGAGCTTTTTCATGTGTAGGCTTTGCCAAACTTAAAGAGGGATTGTAGTTCTCTTTACCTTTTAGCACCGTCTAACAAATAGAACCTTTTCAAATAAAGTGTGAAATTCTAAGTGGTGCCATTAGACCTAAAAACAATACCACTAGCCGAGCATTTCTGTCAAGTACATTTAGGTGGCGGCCTAAAGAAGCACTATGAATTCCTTCACTAATGACAGGGGTAACAGAGACAAAGAAGCAGAAGACCTGTTTAATAACATAGATAATCAGAGACCAAGCACATCTTCAAGACAAGGAGTACAATCTTCCAAACAAGAGGGTCTAAAAGAAAAATTCATGAGGTTAGAAAAATTAAGGATTAGTGAATCATCTAGGTGGTGGGATGCAGCAACTCTCAAACAGTCCCTAAAAGTTAAACGAGTCCCCAGGGGCCTCAGGTAACAGATCATACCGACGTATGAGGACTTGGAACCAGATCTATTATCAGACTGGGAAAAGGAGCTTACCAACAACTCCAATAAACTGATGGGGATCTTAATTGAGAACTGTGAAAGAAAAGTGGCCAAACTCCAAATAGATATAGATAAGCTGGAGATAGAAACTAAAGAACTCAATCTACCAGAAGTAACTAATAAAAACGATCTAATCCTGAATGACATAATACAGCGTCATGTTACTGACATCAAATTACATAAGAGCAGGAAACTGAGAAGAGATGAGCGAGATTACATGAGCGGGAGGGTGTTCACTTTTGCTAAAAAGTACAACCATCTGGTGCCAAAACAGCATACCAGAACCTGGGCGAACGAAAGTCAGACAGCTCCACTACCAAATCACTAGATACTATTAACTCAAGCGAAAGTGAAAATGAGGGACTAGGTGGGGCCCCAAATACATCCGGCACCAACAATAGTTTTTTATTAGAAATCCACAGGATAAAAACTGGGAACAGAGAGAACAGAGAAACAGTACAACCAGGAAAACAAGGAGAGGCAAAAGAGGGGGGAACGGGTGCAAACCGTCCCGGAATGAAAACCAGATCATGGAACCAGAATCAGAAAAAAAGGCAATGTTTCTGTTATGAATTTGAGTGATGTTGATCTAACTGAGGATATGGTATCTGTACTAAAGAAAGGCATGAGTTTTTGCCCTAACAGTATTGGTGATTTATGTACAACTAAAGTAGATCTTTTCAAATTCACGCAACGTTTAGAACTAAAACAGCATTTTGAAATGAATAAACCCTTGAATAAAGAATTACAGCATAATCTCGGTATGTTGATATGTGGAGACCATTCTATACAAGATATCGTAGATACTAGGCTACTACTATCTATAACGGACTGTGAGGATGAAGTAATTTTAACAGATAGGATTATGAGGGACTTGGACATTAACATGGACTACAGTATCTCAAGCAAATTTAAAGTAAAATCCAACACTCACAACTGGTAACAACATAGATCTGTTTTACAAGTCAGTTTCTGCAGATTTAGACAGACACGACAATAGAAACACTGCCTTGCATACCCACCGTGACAACTTCACTCGAAAAGAAAGAACAGCACTCAAAACACTCAGTGAAAACAGGGAACTCACTATAAGGGAAGCAGATAAGGGAGGCAATATGGTGGTCATGCTCAGTGAAGACTATGACCATGAGATCCTGACGCAACTACAGGATAGAGAATGCTACGAAACATTACTAGGAAACCCAATATGGAGCCTCACCGACTACCTTAACACTAATCTAAAAAAGTGGCATGGATCAAGTCTACTAGACGACAACAAACTAACATACTTAAGAGTAGATCAACCAAGATATATATGTATATACACGGTACCGAAAGTACACAAACCACATAAATTCCCCCCAGGCAGACCTTTTATATTTGGTATTGGCGGCCCGACCGAGAGGCTGTCTGAATATGTGGACGTATTTCTTAAACCACTGGTGGCGAACCTCCCGTCTTACATCAGAGACACAAAACACATCTTGGAGACCATGGCCGACCTGAGTTGGGATGACAACATGCTTATTGTCACCCTAGACGTAGTCTCATTATATACCAGCATCAGAAGAGACATAGGACTGACTGCAATAAAAAAGATGCTAAATCGAAGGACAGCCAGTGCATGGTTACATACCGAAATGATTTTGGAGATGGTGGAAATCATACTTGACAATAATGTTTTTCTTTACAAAGACCAATGGTACAGACACAAACAAGGGGCTGCAATGGGCTCCAGATTTTCCCCCTCGTATGCCAACCTAGTGATGGGATGGTTCGAGGAGACGAGAGTCTGGGGTCCATTGGCCTCCTGATGCCATACTATTCTGGGGCAGATATATAGATGATTGCATCATGGTCTGGACAGGAACATCAGAAAAGTTACAGGACTTTTTAAAATATCTAAATAACAACAACCTGAACCTAAGATTCACAATGGAATACAGCAACACCAAACTACCCTTTCTAGATGTGGAGTTTTACATTCACAACAATGCGATACAAAGCAGACTATACCGCAAATCCACAGCTTGCAACTCACTGCTGCATGCTTCTACCGCACACCCTGAACATCAAAAAAGAGCTATCCCTTATGGAGAACTAATTAGAACACGCCGCAATTGCAGCAGGGATGACGAATTTGAGACCCATAAAAAAGGGGCCCTCAAAAGATTTGAAAACAGAGGATAAAACACAAAATTACTCGTTCTTCCACAGCAAGATCACCGACATACACAACAGCTTCGGCACACAGCCCACGCACCCAACCACCGAACCGACGCACCCCACCACCACCCTCCGCGTCTGGACCCCGGTCAGCACCGAAGACACCGTCCGCACGATGAACACCATCCACTCCGGATCACCAACCGACCCATGCCCCCTCCACGTCTTCAACAAGGCCGCCTCCGTCATCGCACCCCAACTCCGAGACATCATCAACTGCTCCTTCAACACCGCCACCTTCCCGGAGAACTGGAAACATGCTGAACTCAGTGCCCTCCTGAAGAAACCATCAGCAGACCCCACCGACCTCAAGAACTACCGCCCCATCTCGCTCCTCCCTTATCCTGCCAAAGTCATTGAGAAGACCGTCAACAGACAGCTTGCCGCCTTCCTCGAGACGAACGGATCCCTCGACCCCTCGCAGTCAGGCTTCCGAGCCAACCACAGCACCGAGACTGCCCTCATCGCTGCCACTGACGACATCCGAGCCCTGCTCGACAACGGGGAAACAGCGGCCCTCATCCTCCTGGACCTCTCCACAGCGTTCGACACTGTCTGCCACCACACCCTACTGCAGCACCTCAGCAACGTCGGAATCCAAGAGAAGGCTCTGGAGTGGATCATCTCATTCCTCACTGGAAGAACCCAGAAAGTCCGCCGCCCCGTTCAAATCCGAGGCCACCGAAGTCATCTGCCGCGTCCCACAAGGTTCTTCACGCAGCCCCACCCTCTTCAACATCTACATGAGCCACCTCACGGCCATCGCACGCCAACACAACCTCAACATAATCTCCTACGCCGACGACACTCAGCTGATCCTCTCCCTCACCAACGACCCAGCCACCGCCAGAACCAACCTACACGAAGGGATGAAAGACATAGCCGAGTGGATGAAGAACAGCCGCCTGAAACTCAACGCAGACAAGACGGAAGTCCTCATCCTGGGACCATGTTGCCCAGCCTAGGACGACTCCTGGTGGCCCCCTGCCCTGGGCAGCGCACCCAAACCTACGGACCACGCACGCAACCTGGGCTTCATCCTGGACCCTCCCTCTCTATGACCAGACAAGTCAACGCCATATCATCTTCATGCTTCAACATCCTCCGCATACATGCCGGAAGCTAAATATAACTTCAAATCGCCGAGTTCTCAAGCAGAGTCTGATGAAAGACGGGGGAATGAGGAGAATAACGAGTGAAGCTGGCGAAAGGTAGGAAAGAAGAGGGTTTTGCCTTACAACACGAAAATAGATAAGCCTTTAGAAAATAACTTGTTATTCGTCAGCTAATAACCTTTTGGTGACAACACATTTATAGCATAATTAGGAACCTTCAAATAACTAATCATATATGCAGCGGTTTCCAGACGCTAAAGGACTCACCAAATTTTGGGTTTGGATAAAACACTGGGATTTTGAAGTCAGGAACTTTACCACCATAAGATTTAATTACCACGAGGCATAACATAGCGTATTGTAGCTGTTGCCAGTGAGTATGGTAAAGTTGAACTTGTGTAGCGTATTAGATATTTAATCATATGTGTGCAAATAATTTTCATAACACTGAACAGCAGACTGCACTACAAACAAAGCGCACGTATACAGCTGAACGATTTACTGGTTGCTACAGAATAGGCTTTGAATAACCAAATAAGATAAAATAAAATAAGAAGTTCTATAGACTTGGGCTGTCAGCCAAATTGCATGTAAATCTAAAGGCTCTTGTTAATGAAAGCGACAACTTAATAATAACTTAACTACGCTCGGAAAATTTAGACTCTAACATTGTATGCCACCTTACCATTTCAGCCATTGCTCTAGGATTGGAAGTCAGATATTGGCTACTTTAACAAATAGGATCACAACACAACAGACGTCCCCATTTGAACCCCATTGCGGGTTGGAAGTATCACCGCATAATAAGTAAGTAGAAGTACGATATAACTCAGCAAGGCGCTAGTTATACATACCATCATTTAATATTCCCTGAAAGTTTTTTCCCCTTCATCATCTTCACAGATACGACCGACTTATTCTGGAAATAGGTATTTCAACGTAACTATAAATTCTTAATCAGATACAATACATGCGGTGCTCCACTGAGACATTATCACTGTCAACACCAATTAAGAATTATTGACGAAGCACTTACCACGGTGAATAATTATTCAACACTTGGTCTCTCCGTTCTATATTAGGCTCATAGACCTACTGAATATCAGAGGTACAATATGTGTTAAACTTAAAAATGCATAATAATATAAGAATAACCTTCACGAGTTTAAATAATAAAAAAAAATGTTCTTCTTACCACTACCAAGATGTTCTAATCACAGTACTAATGCACAATGATGGCTTAGTACAGACACTGACACACTTTTTTTCTGTACAATTGTTTAAGCATTAATCTAGAGGACATTGTTATAAGTCCCAAAAACAGTATTTTATGTTGTTTTCTTTTTTACATGTACAGCCTTGAGAAAGTCGTAGGTTACATTCCCAATACGACGAAACACGTGTCGGCTGTGAATCTCCAGAAATAAAACTACAAAAGAATCTACAGGACCCTAAGGACTAGAATTATTTACAAATGCAAGAATGATGAATGGTGGAAACACTTGTATACTGTGAAGAACATTAATCTATGACGTGTGCTAGGGAGCTTTTTCATGTGTAGGCTTTGCCAAACTTAAAGAGGGATTGTGGTTCTCTTTACCTTTTAGCACCGTCTAACAAATAGAACCTTTTCAAATAAAGTGTGAAATTCTAAGTGGTGCCATTAGACCTAAAAACAATACCACTAGCCGAGCATTTCTGTCAAGTACATTTAGGTGGCGGCCTAAAGAAGCACTTTGAATTCCTTCACTAATGACAGGGGTAACAGAGACAAAGAAGCAGAAGACCTGTTTAATAACATAGATAATCAGAGACCAAGCACATCTTCAAGACAAGGAGTACAATCTTCCAAACAAGAGGGTCTAAAAGAAAAATTCATGAGGTTAGAAAAATTAAGGATTAGTGAATCATCTAGGTGGTGGGATGCAGCAACTCTCAAACAGTCCCTAAAAGTTAAACGAGTCCCCAGGGGCCTCAGGTCACAGATCATACCGACGTATGAGGACTTGGAACCAGATCTATTATCAGACTGGGAAAAGGAGCTTACCAACAACTCCAATAATCTGATGGGGATCTTAATTGAGAACTGTGAAAGAAAAGTGGCCAAACTCCAAATAGATATAGATAAGCTGGAGATAGAAACTAAAGAACTCAATCTACCAGAAGTAACTAATAAAAACGATCTAATCCTGAATGACATAATACAGCGTCATGTTACTGACATCAAATTACATAAGAGCAGGAAACTGAGAAGAGATGAGCGAGATTACATGAGCGGGAGGGTGTTCACTTTTGCTAAAAAGTACAACCATCTGGTGCCAAAACAGCATACCAGAACCTGGGCGAACGAAAGTCAGACAGCTCCACTACCACATCACTAGATACTATTAACTCAAGCGAAAGTGAAAATGAGGGACTAGGTGGGGCCCCAAATACATCCGGCACCAACAATAGTTTTTTATTAGAAATCCACAGGATAAAAACTGGGAACAGAGAGAACAGAGAAACAGTACAACCAGGAAAACAAGGAGAGGCAAAAGAGGGGGGAACGGGTGCAAACCGTCCCGGAATGAAAACCAGATCATGGAACCAGAATCCGAAAAAAAGGCAATGTTTCTGTTATGAATTTGAGTGATGTTGATCTAACTGAGGATATGGTATCTGTACTAAAGAAAGGCATGAGTTTTTGCCCTAACAGTATTGGTGATTTATGTACAACTAAAGTAGATCATTTCAAATTCACGCAACGTTTAGAACTAAAACAGCATTTTGAAATGAATAAACCCTTGAATAAAGAATTACAGCATAATCTCGGTATGTTGATATGTGGAGACCATTCTATACAAGATATCGTAGATACTAGGCTACTACTATCTATAACGGACTGTGAGGATGAAGTAATTTTAACAGATAGGATTATGAGGGACTTGGACATTAACATGGACTACAGTATCTCAAGCAAATTTAAAGTAAAATCCAACACACACAACTGGTAACAACATAGATCTGTTTTACAAGTCAGTTTCTGCAGATTTAGACAGACACGACAATAGAAACACTGCCTCGCATACCCACCGTGACAACTTCACTCGAAAAGAAAGAACAGCACTCAAAACACTCAGTGAAAACAGGGAACTCACTATAAGGGAAGCAGATAAGGGAGGCAATATGGTGGTCATGCTCAGTGAAGACTATGACCATGAGATCCTGACGCAACTACAGGATAGAGAATGCTACGAAACATTACTAGGAAACCCAATATGGAGCCTCACCGACTACCTTAACACTAATCTAAAAAAGTGGCATGGATCAAGTCTACTAGACGACAACAAACTAACATACTTAAGAGTAGATCAACCAAGATATATATGTATATACACGGTACCGAAAGTACACAAACCACATAAATTCCCCCCAGGCAGACCATTTATATTTGGTATTGGCGGCCCGACCGAGAGGCTGTCTGAATATGTGGACGTATTTCTTAAACCACTGGTGGCGAACCTCCCGTCTTACATCAGAGACACAAAACACATCTTGGGGACCATGGCCGACCTGAGTTGGGATCACAACATGCTTATGGTCACCCTAGACGTAGTCTCATTATATACCAGCATCAGAAGAGACATAGGACTGACTGCAATAAAAAAGATGCTAAATCGAAGGACAGCCAGTGCATGGTTACATACCGAAATGATTTTGGAGATGGTGGAAATCATACTTGACAATAATGTTTTTCTTTACAAAGACCAATGGTACAGACACAAACAAGGGGCTGCAATGGGCTCCAGATTTTCCCCCTCGTATGTCAACCTTTTGATGGGATGGTTCGAGGAGACGAGAGTCTGGGGTCCATTGGCCTCCTGATGCCATACTATTCTGGGGCAGATATATAGATGATTGCATCATGGTCTGGACAGGAACATCAGAAAAGTTACAGGACTTTTTAAAATATCTAAATAACAACAACCTGAACCTAAGATTCACAATGGAATACAGCAACACCAAACTACCCTTTCTAGATGTGGAGTTTTACATTCACAACAATGCGATACAAAGCAGACTATACCGCAAATCCACAGCTTGCAACTCACTGCTGCATGCTTCTACCGCACACCCTGAACATCAAAAAAGAGCTATCCCTTATGGAGAACTAATTAGAACACGCCGCAATTGCAGCAGGGATGACGAATTTGAGACCCATAAAAAAGGGGCCCTCAAAAGATTTGAAAACAGAGGATAAAACATAAAATTACTCATGAAGGCAGAACAAAGAATTGACAAGGTCAATAGAGTAGACACATTGAGAGAACTACCTAGGGATAAAGGCAAGGATGAGAAAATCAGAATAGTGACAGGCTACAATAACTGGGCAACGATATTGCCTCAATAAACACTGGCACTTACTGAAGACAGACTCATCACTTAAAAAATACATAACAGAGAGACCAACTATAACATATAGGAAAGGGACTACATTAAGAAACATACTAAGCCCCAGCTACCCTAAATCTAAAATAAAAGGTACTTGGCTCAACACACACACACACTGGGATTTTTCAGTTGTGGACATTATATTGCTTGTAAATTGGCCTACAAAAGGCAGACTGAATTTGAAGGACCTAACAAAGACAAATATCGTATCCAAACGAACATCAACTGCTTAACCAAATTTGTAGTCTATGCTTTAGACTGCAAATGCGGAAAAATATATGTAGGGAGTATGATAAGACCAATGAGGGACAGGATAAACGAACATATAAGAGCTGTGAAACAGGGATGTTGTAAATAAAACAGCGATAAATGTTAAGCATCCGCTGAAGACATATTGTTGTGTCTTCAGTGTAGTTTTCTAATGTCTTACTACTTTACAGCCAGACTCCATTTTGTTTTCTGGCCTCCATCCTGTAGGCTACATCGTGCCATGTGCTCGCCACGAGGCAAGTCCTACCTCACTGACCGTCACCCCTGGAGTTTGCCCAGCAACAAGCTATAAATAGTTCCAGCCTATCTAGTGCATGCTCAGTATGTGCAACATCTGTTTCTGATTAGAGGGGATTGGAATGTGCATTCAGGGGGCTTCAGGAAACCATTCGCTCCACCCATGTATTGATTATGCTCAAGAAATGTCCTTATGTGGTTGTAAATCATGCTCTTCTGCTGTAACCGCCCACTTATGAACCCCTTCTTTGTGTATAAAAGGGGACCGCGCGTCCGTGTTCTTTGTGCTACCTTGTACAAGACTGAAGGGTGATGTGTGGGTTGTAGTACCACCTTTAAAGGTTTATTAAACTTTGTCTTTGTATTTCCAGTTTCCGTGCCAAATTCCTATATAGTCTGAGGACTACTTGTGTACAGGAGAGCGAACCTTTCACATCTGCGGGCCTGGCTGAGGCCTAAACTCATCAATTGGCGCCCGTCATGTGGGGCGACTCGGATGCTCGAAGACTGGTCGTGACGAAGGATTGGAACCTTGCCGGCGACGTGATCACTGCCAGCGGCGCCTTTAGTCCTGGCATCCCGAGGTATTCTTCCTTCCCTTCCGATCTGACCGTCTGGGTGGCGCCGGTCCTCGACTGAGACCTCTTCTGTCGGTTTGCCGTGCAGTGGACGTTTGGGCGAATTCAGAACTTGGCAGTTGGAATTTGGACGCTCTTGATTGGTAAGAATCGCTGTACGATACTTGCCCCGAGCCTTTTGAGTCTTGATTGGCAAGGCAGTTTTAGGATACGCTTGCCCTGACTAATTTGTTTGAATTTGAAATTGACTAGTCATTTGTGAATGTGTTTTTGATTGTGATATATGAGTTGCAACCCATATAGGCGGGCAATGTGGGGACATTTCTCCTGATCTTTGAATTTGAATGGCGCAACGTTTTAAGTGCCATTTTATTGTAATATTGCTTATTCTGCATTGTAGTGTAGTTCCTAGTTTCCCACTAGGCCCTGCGCATTGGAATAACATAAACAGTAGAATCGACGTGGAACTGCGGATATTCCAGGCCTCCACTGACTATGCTAAACTTAATTGGGTTGTGTTACCAACTAGCTCAGAGGTCACTGGAAACTTTCTTCTCTGCATAGGAAGTGATCAGCTTCCTTGGCACAGACAAGAAGGGATTCAGCTTTCCAACAACCGTGCAACATGACAACTTTGCTCCTCAGATCAAGAGTCAATCTCTAGGGTCGTGTGAAACAATAGACATAGATTTCACTCAGTCAGTCTAGTGCAGTTTACTTTCACGGTATGTAGAGAATAGAGAGGCAGGCGTTTGTCAATAAAGGGTTAACATTTATTGAACAGTCTTTCTTCTCGTACAAGATAAATGTATTGCCACAATTGCAATAATTGTTATTATAAAAAGTACGTACAGTAAGATAAGTATTGCGAAATAGAACTGTAAAAGCATTGATATGGTTTCTTAGCCATACAATGGTTTAAAAGTAATAAAACATATATACAGTTATATATACATTAGGCTAACATACTCAACTGGTGCTTCTAACTAAGCCTACCCCAGTGTGCCTGACCTAAGCCTAACACGTGGAAGGGGAGTAAGTAAGTAGCTTTAAGTTAAGTTGGTTTTGCCAAGGTTTGTTTCAAGAATTCTCGTCTAAGGGTTTAGTCAACACCATACCTCTGAATAGAATGATGGAGGACTGGTATCTCCTTCAGGGGTCTCTCTCGATATCCCAGTCACCCGCGAGGGTAAACCGGAAACGCCGTGGATGGATTTCTCTGCACGAGAAAGGCAGCGGGTCTCTTCAGCTCGTCGAGGAAGGAGGGGGGACAGCGTCCGCGGGCAGCTGGAATCTGCTGGATGTCTTCGCAGAGGGACGGCTGTTCAGCTCCTTAAGCGTACTGCACCATAGGTCGCGCTTTAGCGGCGATAACGGTATCAGCAGCTTCACCACCACAGGATAGCAGGCTGCAGCGACTCAGTGCTAGATTTACCAACACGGGGTCGTGCAGGCAGCTGGCTTCAGTAGCTCGTACAACAGGCATTGCTTAAGGCAACGTTGGTAATATTTATACCTGACAGGTGCCGGGTTTGACGCAAGTTTGCTGGACATAAGACGTCAATTAAAGATGTCACTAGGAAGTGATAGTTATCAGTTGCTCATTAGAGTTCTATTACTAATCAAAACATAGCAAGCGGGGATTTCCAGGTTTGCTGAGTTTTTATCTTGTTGAAGAACTCGGAGTGTTATCTAGGAATATCAAATAGTGACTACTGCTCTGTCATTGCACTAATTGGTCGCAAAGGAAGTGGCCGAGGGAACTATGCTGGAATGTGGCTCTGTTCGTGTGAGGCCAGAGATGACTTTTCAGAAAATCGCACTTGAACGGTTATGCCAATATAGGGAATAAATGGATTTATAGCCGAATAGGGGCATAAGGTCACAGTATCGATCAGGAACCTAGATAAACACGCAACACCCTCTCCACGGGTTAATGTCCATCAAAATTACTAAAACTAAAGCAATTAGATGCATGTGTAACATTGCCCACCCCAAAATACATAAATGCATTCGAAATAGGCGTACTTGTAATACATGAATTTAGGTACTGTACGTTTTTTAAAGCATAGTAATCATTCAAAAAATTATTGCATATGAGATCAATGAACGATTATGCAAAAGGAATTACACATGAAGTATCTCTGACAGAAGAAAGGCGAGATAAATCATCACATAAAAATGCATTGTAATAACATGTGTGCTAGAGGCTGGTGTAATGTTGTTATGTCTCTAGATGTGTTTAGAAATAGAAGCGTGAGCTTCTGTTCTCTAAGAATAGTTTTTACGTTAAGCAAAGAATTGTTCGTGCCAAAAAAGGTCAATATTAGAAAAATTGTCCAATTCAAAGAAAATAGATTTCCAAAGCTCTTGGCAGTTTTTATTGATCAAAACTGAAGGCCGAATTTAGAGTTCATGGGAACGCTGTGTGTCGGAAAGCTTCTAAAAAAGTTATTGTTTCTCTATGGGTGAGAACATCGTATCAGACAGGCTCTCAAAGAATTGGTCTACAAATTCAGGTGATAGTTCAACCAAATTAGATAGCGCTGTAACTTGGCAGGTGTGAGAATGATTGCTGTCATCGAAGGCAGGACCAGCAATGCTCACAGAACGTTGTACCTGGATGATGTTGCTTTTGTCGCTCCACTGTTACCACTTGGTTGTAGCACAGGAGTCTCCACGAATGCCGTCATCAGGATTGGTAGCCGCTGGGGACAACACAATGCGTGAGCCGTTATTGGACTGAGCAAAGTATCGACGTCCATTGGTACTGCTGATGGAAGTGAAAGACAGATGTCCAACACGCATTCATCGCCGCAAAGCATACACCGTAGCACAGGTAAAATGCAATTTTGCCATATCGGTCTGAATGAAAGGAACCAGGTCATGTTTAGATCTCTCAGCCTGGCCAATCCGAGGATGTTAGTTATCCTGTCCCGGTAGCGCATTGCTAGGATTGTCTCTTCCATTCCCATGGGAGCTATGTCTGAGCCGAGGCTTGCCATAACGTAGCAGGAGGGTCAAAAATAGAATCCCTGCGACGAGTCCCAAAAATAATGGTATGCCGCCAAAAATGGAGTGCACAAAATTAGGAAAGATTCCCAAAATTGCCTGGAAGGGTGTTAGCAGTCCCGTAAAGACTGTCTTAAATATGCCTGGGATGCTTGTAGCACTAGACATGTTAAGGAGTTGGCTGAACATTTCTACGAAATGCACGGGGCAATTTGTTGATAAAAGGTCATGAATTTCAGTAGCTGTCCTTGCAACTAGAAGATCATACGTCTCTTTAAATGACGTTATAGGCACTGTTGTCTGTAAAAGTACAGAATTCATTTTGCTTAATGTATCAATTCGTATAGAATAGAGATTCAGACGAGGCCAGATGGGAGTCACTATGTCTGGAGGCCCACTCGGGAACAATGCTTGCATACAACATTTGACCATGGACGTTACTTCTATTAGATAACTTTTCCCTGGCGTGAGGCCACAACATCTGTGATCCGTTCTAAGAATGTAACTCCCGTTCGAAAGTTGCATAAAGAAGGGCTCTATCTGAGTTGCAGGTGTGACTAGCTGGTGGCATGAAGGGTTGTTTGAATTTCCATCACATGCGCCGTGTAAATTAATACCCTGACACAAAAGTATACCGCTTAGTGAATGTTTACAATTTTCACCACTAAGAAATACATTTTTGTCACTGTCACTATAGCAAGAATGAGTGTATGGTAATTTCCATTCAGATTTTACATATCCTTTACCCAATTGTTCATATTGGCCAGCAGGTATGTACTCAAGGCACTTTTTAAATCGGAAAGTTGTTATCGGAATTGTGATAATTCCGTGTATTATCCATTCAATGACAGGACTCTCTGACATTGTCAATGGTAATCTCTCGAGTTTTTCGATGCTCAGGATTGTATAGTCTGCTCCTTTCTGTGCCAAACTGATCTGTTTATCAGTAAGGTTAAAACTGGAAAATAATGACGTCGTGTTGATTAAACGCCAAGGCACATAGCCTGAACGAAGATTTCGCAGCGTCCAGCCTAGTTCTATAATAGAGCGTAATTGAGACTGGCCATGTTGTAACATTAGCAAATCTCTGTCTATCACATCAAAGGCAGAGGATACAATATTGTCCAACGAATATATTCTGGAAGACAGAGTCATTAACCCATTGTCTACTACAGAAAGTGATTTCTCCAAATTAATACGATCAATTTCTCGTATTTTTTCAGCAGTTTCAATTTGCTTTACTTTCCAAGCCTCGTTGTAAGCAGCATAAATACTGGTCGCCATGAAACGCTTTTGACGCTGTTTGCGTGGTCCAAGAATGAAATCGCGCAAATCAGCACCCTCTTTTAGTAAAGACAAGTGTTGCTTAATTTCAGCCAGTGTGGATGATTTTAGCCATTCAAGGCAGAGTTTCCCTACACTGTATGTTGTTATAATCCCTGGATGTTGTCTCTGGGAATATCTAGGGTCTAATCTGGTCATTTTTAACCCCTGTGTTTTATTCAGGAATCTATCTTGACCGCTATTTGTGTCTGTAGGCCAGATTAACCACTTTTTCCAATCAGGATGTGTTCAGTTGAAATGTAAAATTTGTGACACATCTAACTCAATATCTGTGGTTGCATTTTCAGGTATTGGTTTTGGTATAGACGGTGTTTTAAGGTCTTTGATCTTAGCTAGGCCAAGACAAGATGTTTGGTGTATTGTGTCATTTAAAAATAACATTTGTTCTGGTATCATGCAGGTTCTAAATAGTGCTTCAATGCCTTGCACCTGCCAATCTTTTGTACCCCAAATTGTTTTCGTTTCAATATTATTTTTCCAATAATCAAAACCAAATGTCATCATTTTGTCATAAAATGCTTCTGAATATATCAATTTAGAATTTGTCAGCATTGTTTTCATTCCTGTTTTATCTAACAGTTTATAATAAAACGTTTCTGCATCACTAGTGTTAAACCCTGAAAAATATTTGAATTTCTCAAAAAATGCTTTAGAACTGCTTTTAGGTGGTGTAGAACAATGTTCCCATTGATTATACATAAAAACATTTCTAGGCTGTGCAGATTTATGCAAGTAATGATCCCCATAGTGGGTGTAACAGAATAACTGCTCATAACTAGATGAACCTTGTAAATAATCATGATCTATGAATCTAGCTGACATTACTAAATCAGACATCATGTCATTAATACTGTTAAAGTCCCAATCATCAGAGAATGTACTTGGTGTCACAAAGTCACTTAAGGACACCTTTAGTTGATGAGGATACTTCAGGATTTCGACCGGACCATATATCTCATAGTCTGTTTCCTCCCATACTACCCCACCAGGTATTGGAATTGCTGTGACGTTTACTGTTGACAGTTCTCTTTTCTTCACGTGGGATGATCTGTGTGGTTTCAGGACTAGGTTGATGTTCTGACTTGCTGTGTCCATTGTAATATATATTCCTTCAATGAATTTACCTAAACACAGTACCATGATGAGCCAAAGCAGGAGGAAAAATACACCTAGACCGAACCAGAACTCTAGCCAAGGGGAAATTAGGTAGATTTTCTTCAGTTGATGAAAGAGTTCCGTTGCTTTTTCTTTAAAATACTTTTTTGTTTCTGGCATCACTTCGGGGTCATTTTGATCTTCAGAGAAGTTGTCGAAGTTGATGAAATAACCAGAGGCAGTTCTGTCAATTGATGGGATTGTTCTTTCAATCTGTCTCTCGGTAGCACTTTCTGATGCCACATCATTGTAGACTGGTGTTGTTTCTTGACGAACTGTTTCAATCTGTGTTTCAAGAGGCACGAGTTCCATGGCATTATTGCATAGTCCTTCATTGTGCACTGCAGGCTGATCGAATGTGATTAGTCTTTCAGTTTGAACCTCTTGGATTGTTGCAAGTTTGGGTATTCTGTTGTTTCTTGGGAGTCCACTGGGCCTACTGTTGATTATAGGCCACATGCTTGTGGTTTTAGCAGATCGATGGACACGACTCTGTTCTCCTTTTTACCAGCAAGGGGCGGTAGCACAACTGATCTTGTTCCGGTGACTGCTAAGACAGGTACTGCTTTTCAGTAAGAAGGCCCAAATTCCTTCTTAACCGCGATCTTTTCTCTGACTAGATCCCCAATCTTTGGAATCCAGACAGGCCTTGCTGGGGCTGTTGCGGGTGGTGCCTCGTCAGTGGTACTTGGCTGGTGCTTTAACTTTATGTTGCTTAATGATTTTCTTGTTTCATTCAGTTCCTGTAAAACAGCCAAACGATCTTTTACATCAAAGTGCGTTGTTTCTTCTTGTACCACTGACATCTGACTATCGAGGTCCTGAACTCGCATTCTAATTCCGAACAATAGTTCGTATGGGCTGAAACCTTTTAGAGAATTTCTTGGCATGTTGTTAAGACTAGTCTGGACACTTATTAAATGTTTGACCCACCCAGCGCCTGAACCTAATACCTTCGCTGTTATAGATTGCTTTATGTCACTGTTTTTTCTTTCTACCACACTATTCCCTTCGGGGTGCGACGGACAAGAATTCCGCAACCCAATTCCCATGCTGGCCATGGCCTCCTTATAAGCTCGAGAGCTGAAAGCAGGACCCTGGTCAGAATGGAACGTGGTAATTGCGTATATGCCGATATTGACTCGCAAATCTTTTATAACCGTTCTAGCGTCAGCCGAGCGCTGGAGGCCTCATTATTTTAAGTGCTTTTCGTCTTAACTATTAATAGGACGCAGGATGGGTTGTAGGCAGCGTTACGCTCTTTCTGACTGGTAGCCGGTAGCAAGGTACGCTACGGCGATCCCTATTACAGTTTTCACAGTTGTTTGCATATATTTGGTGTTCTACACTCATTCCCGGCCACCAGAATACTGATTGTAATTCAGTCAGTGATTCCTTGATCTCTCTGTGCCTTAGACCCAAACCCATATGTGCGTCTGCTATTAAAAATATTCTCCTGTTCATGTTTGGAATTACTCTGTCCCCCACTCCAGGGATTCGAGCAAAAGGAACGGAGTTTGCATCGATTATGTATGCATAATTGAGTGGATAGTTTACGGGTAGTGCTGCACAGTCGCCTTTTACGGTCGTTTTTACTGCCAGCATTGTTTCCCCATCTATGTACTTATCTGTACGCTTTTTTGTGGCTACGGAAGCCGGTTTAGTTGCTTCCGCGGTGGCTGTATTAGCCAATGAATCCCCTGCAACGTGAACGCCATCACGTTGAAGACTCTGTGCGTGAATCACGTGAGTCTTTTGTAGTTCTTTACTTAAAAGAGCTACCTCGTTCCAGAGCAATTTATGCTTTATTGTGGCACCTGTGTCATCTTTGTAGTCGTTCTCGATCCAACTCTGCAGTTTATTGTTGTA
The DNA here is from genome assembly GCF_964263255.1 of Lissotriton vulgaris. NCBI lineage: Eukaryota > Metazoa > Chordata > Amphibia > Caudata > Salamandridae > Lissotriton > Lissotriton vulgaris. Next base: position 239,180 of record NW_028254922.1, on the reverse strand, counting down.
AGAGTTGACGCAAAAATGAGAATCGCACACTATAAGTGTCGGGAATTCATGTTCTGCATTTTCGAGCGCCATCTTTAAAGATCTGATTTCAGTTCTCTGAACCGAACAGTTTCTTACAGATTCAGTTTTTGTTACTTTCGGTCTGAATTTACCGCACAGCCAACGACCTTTAATGATCGCACATGCTGCATCGTAGGTTTTTCTCTCTACGTTAAAATGCTGTACAAAGATATCTGTATAGATTATACAGGCGTATTGTGGGAGAGGCAGGATTTCGATTGGCAGAGGATATTCTTCTTCATACTCTAAATCATTCAGTTCTTCAAATTGCGGGGCGAAATAGTATTTCACGTCTTCCGCTCCTAGAGAATCTATGCACTGTATCCATTTTGGATCCAGTGACACTGTAGGCAGGTTTACTGGGCTGAATAGCGCCTCGAAGGCGGATTCCGCTGTAGGGATATTAATCCGTTTGCCGTGTGCTAGTTCTCGTTCATCTGCTAATGCGATTTGCACTGCTTTCACAGTTCTTTCTGTGGGACTGAATGTTTTTTCTGCTTGTATGTACAAGTGAGATTTAATTGAAATAGGTACCTTTTCTCCCTCATTAGAGGTCAGGTACGTGAATCCGCATCTTCCTGGGATGACTCGGATTACAAGATCGATCGTGTTGTCACGTGTATCTAATTTTGTTTTTGCTAACATGTCTGTTTGCAGTGATCTCAAAATTTCTGTGTGTTTTTGAGTCCAATTGATTTGTTTAAAATCAGGTTTAATCAGGTTCGTAGAGAGGTTTAACCCTCTCTGCGTAATTTATAATGTAAGTTCTTCCGAAATTCAGAAAACCTAGTATTGATTGTAAATTCTTCAGCGTTTTTGGAGCTTGGAGTACAGCGCACTTCTCTAAGAAGTTGTCCGCTAGGCTTTTCCCTTCACTTGATAATTCGTACCCTAAAAATAGTACTGTCAGATGGGCAATTCGAGACTTTTTAAAGTTGAATTTGTAACCCTCTGCTGCGAACCCAAGTATAATGGTGTTCACTCTTTTCAAGTGAGTATCCAAGTCGTCGTCTGTGAGATAAATATCATCTACGTAAGACAATGCTTCATCATCATAGATTTGTAGTAACTCTGTTACCCTAGCTGAGAATAGTCCTGGGCTGTTCTTGAACCCTTGTGGGAGTCGACAGAATTTTTTCTGCGACCCAAATGCTGAGAAAGCGGTCAAATATCTGCTTTCTGGTGCAATGTTTTGACAAAAGAAACCATTAGAAATGTCTAATGTCGTTTTATATTTTTTCCTAACTATGTTATTCATTAGGGCTGCACTATGCGAGTTTTGTACTGCAAAAGTTTTGCAACATGTATTAAGGTGTCTGTAGTCCAAAACTAGACGATATGAATTGTCTGGCTTGGAGACAGGAAACAAAGGATTGTTCATTTGAGAGGTGCATGTTTCAATCACCCCCTGGTACTCAAGTTGATCTAAGATCTCCCTGACTTGTTTTTTAGCTTCTTGCTTTATGGGATACTGCCGTTGGGCAGTTGGTTCACTTTTTAATTGGATTTTGTGAGGAGGTGAATCCTCATCCCATCCTACATGATTTTTATACAATGCAGGTGCCTGGGCTACTGCCCATTTCCTTGCATATGTATATTTTTTGTGAATCGGAATGTGATTCGAGAAGGCAGGCATAATCACTTCTTCGCCTCGAGGGCACTCCCTGACAAACTCCGGGGGCCAATCTTTTTCAGCTAACAGAATATCATAGCCTTTTGAGAGCTTATCCCAAAATAGACCCTTAATTTTCCTAGTCTTATCACCCTCTATACGCTAAGTCTGGCGTCGGCAGTTTCAACCTGAATGTATTCATTCGTGTCCACTGTCTCCAGATGACTCATCAAGATCTTGCGCGCTATACTGATTTCTGCTGCACTGTCCAACATTGTCAATGCCCACTCCCTGTTCTTCAACTGTGTCCTCAGTATTCTCGGCATGGTTGATTATTCTAATACTAGCTACCTTCTTTTTCTGAAATTTAGATTTTTTACTCTGAGCAGGTTCCTTGTCTTTGGACTTGGTGTGCTCTCCTGGGTCTGACCGTCCTCTTCTTTCCGAATTCTGTGGAAGAGATCGAGAGGGACGTGTATCAATACTTTGATATCTATCAGGTTTTTTCAGATTATCCCTATTTCTAAGGTTATATCTTTTCTCATAGGGCTCCCTCTGGGGAGACTGGCGTTCTCGAGTCGGAGTTCTTTCCCTCCGTCGAGGAGACCTTCCTCTGGACTGGAAAACTTTTTCCTTGGGAGTGGATTGTTTATTTCCATCCCAGCTCTTTTTAGGAGTGTTTGAATTATTTTTAATAAATAATTTTTCAGGATTTTCGAGCAGTTGGGGCTTTACTGGTTTCCCACCCAAGCTGTCTCTACCTAATTCTTCATAGCATTTTTCTATGATTTTTGCAAGCTCAACAGGATCTTTTATATCTGTTTCCTTCAACTTCTGGCGAATCGCCACGGATGCTGCTTCTCCTCTAATGTTGGCTAATAATATAGCCGTGACCTGCTTGAAGTCTTTCAGTAATTTCATACCTAGATTTAAAGCGGGCTCTGGACCGAATTCATTTTGAATCTGTTGTAGCACTTCTGGTATTACCGCCATAGACGGAACACCGTGTGTTTTTGTGTAAATGGAAGCAAAGACTGTACCCCAAGTGTCGCAGTCCTCCACGTGTGGTGCGATTCCCATAGGAAGGCAGATGGTCAAGATTCTGTGTTTCTCAATAGGGGTAGTATCAGGAAATACTGCCTCTATTTGAGTGATTTTCTGTGCTAACCAGAAAGGAATTTGTTCCCGTTTTACGGGTGTTTTACCAAGACATGACTGTATGTTCTGTGGTGTAATTTTATTTGTGTTCCCCTGATGAGGGGTCAGCTGTGGTGTATTAACAGCTGGCTGGACTGTTGCAGTCCGCATTACATATTGGACTAATTGCCTATGTATTTTTATTAATGTGTTTAGCTGTACTAACAGCTCTTCTCTAGACATTTTGATAATGTCAGGATGTGGTGTGTAGCTGGCTAGAACCGGCCACGTGGCTCCTGATCTACCTAGTGGACCGAGCCTAGTTATGTGATCATTGTGTTTTAGGGCGCCATTAAACCAGAGCAGGTGCTCTTGAAATTTAAGTGGAATTTCAATCTCCTCGAAAGGAGCGTACTCTTCCGGAGGTTTCTCTATTTTGTAATAGTGAAACTCTTTTGTTCTAGCGTTTACCGCTGGAAAGTTTATCCATGAATAGAATACCTCTGTCTGCCGATACTCGTGAGCCTCTATCACGAAAATTACTGTACCACCTTGAGGTGTCAGTCCGTTATCTATAAGTTTTGAAGTTATAGATTTTCTTAATTGGACCGGTATGATAATAGCATCCGGATCTGTGTGTTCGGGACCTTGCTGAGTCGCATCTACTGCGGCCCCAGTGGTTCAGTCATTTTCTCCTGGCATTGTTAAAATGCAAGGTTTGCAGAGTAGGTCTCCAAGGAGACAAAGATTAAGTGCACAATATTTTAGAACACTGTATCCTTCAACGTTGAATAAACCAGAGCTTTACATAGGAATCTCTTCCTACTAAGGTCGGGCGGATTTTAACCTTTCACCCACTCCAGACGTCTATTGGAGTATTTACGGGAGAAAGGGGTGTGAAATATGCACGACTGAGTTACTCTACAAGTCTTGCGTTAGTTTATCGCCTTACCAAACGTTTGGGCGCCATGTAGTGTAGTTCCTAGTTTCCCACTAGGCCCTGCGCATTGGAATAACATAAACAGTAGTATCGACGTGGAACTGCGGATATTCCAGGCCTCCACTGACTATGCTAAACTTAATTGGGTTGTGTTACCAACTAGCTCAGAGGTCACTGGAAACTTTCTTCTCTGCATAGGAAGTGATCAGCTTCCTTGGCACAGACAAGAAGGGATTCAGCTTTCCAACAACCGTGCAACATGACAACTTTGCTCCTCAGATCAAGAGTCAATCTCTAGGGTCGTGTGAAACAATAGACATAGATTTCACTCAGTCAGTCTGGTGCAGTTTACTTTCACGGTATGTAGAGAATAGAGAGACGGGTGTTTGTCAATAAAGGGTTCACATTTATTGAACAGTCTTTCTTCTCGTACAAGAGAAATGTATTGCCACAATTGCAATAATTGTTATTATAAAAAGTACGTACAGTAAGATAAGTATTGCGAAATAGAACTGTAAAAGCATTGATATGGTTTCTTAGCCATACAATGGTTTAAAAGTAATAAAACATATATACAGTTATATATACATTAGGCTAACATACTCAACTGGTGCTTCTAACTAAGCCTACCCCAGTGTGCCTGACCTAAGCCTAACACGTGGAAGGGGAGTAAGTAAGTAGCTTTAAGTTAAGTTGGTTTTGCCAAGGTTTGTTTCAAGAATTCTCGTCTAAGGGTTTAGTCAACACCATACCTCTGAATAGAATGATGGAGGATTGGTATCTCCTTCAGGGGTCTCTCTCGATATCCCAGTCACCCGCGAGGGTAAACCGGAAACGCCGTGGCTGGATTTCTCTGCACGAGAAAGGCAGCGGGTCTCTTCAGCGCGTCGAGGAAGGAGGGGGGACAGCGTCCGCGGGCAGCTGGAATCTGCTGGATGTCTTCGCAGAGGGACGTCTGTTCAGCTCCTTAAGCGTACTGCACCATAGGTCGCGCTTTAGCGGCGATAATGGTATCAGCAGCTTCACCACCACAGGATAGCAGGCTGCAGCGACTCAGTGCTAGATTTACCAACACGGGGTCGTGCAGGCAGCTGGCTTCAGTAGCTCGTACAACAGGCATTGCTTAAGGCAACGTTGGTAATATTTATACCTGACAGGTGCCGGGTTTGACGCAAGTTTGCTGGACATAAGACGTCAATTAAAGATGTCACTAGGAAGTGATAGTTATCAGTTGCTCATTAGAGTTCTATTTAAGCATGGGCGGAAAATCGGTTACGCTCGCGGATTTTGCGGATTTTTGGGAAATTCGCAATCCGCGAGATTTGCGAATTTCTCTCAAAATCCGCAAATTCGCACGCAGCGGATTTTTTTTGCGGCGCGCGGCGTTGGTGATACAATTTTTGCGGCGCGCGGCGTTTATCATCGTTTGCCGGGTTGTTTTTCTCAATAGTTTGCGAGTGCTGCGCCATTTTGGATCTTGCTGTGTGATCCCGCGGGATTTGGCGAGCGCGATTACGTCATCGCGGCTTGCGAGCGAGAGTTTGTCAACGCGAGTACAGCGAGATCACGTCTCGCGGTACTTCGCAATTGCGAGATTTGAGATGCGGCGAGCAGCAAGAATCTCGCACAAACGAAAATATGAAATGTGCAATTCTGCACAAGAAATCCACCAGCAAGCAGCATAAACCTTCTTGAAATGATGATTTTTGTCTGAATAACTCCTTAGGTTGACATTTGCCTGCACTTTTTTAGCGAGGAGTCCATTTTGGGGATGGGGCAGGGGGGTGGGAGGAAGGAAGTGCCCCACAGTCTTCAACTTCCTGTTCCTGTCCAGCAGGCTCCTCCCAGTGCTTTGTCCATCTCCTGGTCACTTTTCATTTGGATCTGGAGCTGGAAGGAATACTTTTTGTGGATGCTGCTGGATATTTGGATTTGAGGCCTTTTTGACTTTCTTTGGATCATTGTTGGATTAGAAATTTTACAAGTAAGTTTGTTTGGGGCATTACAGTTGCTGCAACAAAATTTTGGGAATTTTCGATTTTTGGGCTGTTTTGGGGCCTTTTGCCCAGGGGTACTCTGTGGTGGGTGGACTGAGTCTTTCTGAGGGGTCTCTTTAATGTGAACATCATGGAGGGCATGGATGGCATGGGATTGTGCTGATTTTAGTGTGTTTTTCGATTTTTTTGGCTGCTGTTGGGGCCTTTTGCCCAGGGGTAGTGAGTGGTGCATGGACTGAGTCTTTCTGTGGGGTCTCTTTAATGTAAACATCATGGAGGGCATGGATGGCATTGGATTGTGGTGATTTTTTAGTGATTTTCTTTTTTTGGGGCTGTACTTGTGGCCTTTTCACCAGGGGTATTTGAGTCTAGCATGGGCCTAGTCTTTCTGTGGGCTGTCTTGAACTTAAACATCATGGAGGGCATGGATGGAATGGGATTGTGCTGATTTTGCAGTGTTTTTCGATTTTTGGGGGTGTTCATGGGGAGGGACAGGCCATGTGGCTGGTGGCCATTTTGAGTGCAGCTACAGGCACTGGCCATGTGCTGGCAGGCAAGTGGCCATTTTGAATGCAGGCTTTGTTGTTAGGCCTGCAACCATTTTGCCTACTTTTCAACCTTTATTTATGCCCAGGGGTAGTGAGTCTTGCATGGGCCTAGTCTTTCTGTGGGTTGTCTTGAATTTAAACATCATGGAGGGCATGGATGGATTGGGATTGTGCTGATTTTGCAGTGTTTTTCGATTTTTGGGGGTGTTCATGGGGAGGGACAGGCCATGTGGCTGGTGGCCATTTTGAGTGCAGCTACAGGCACTGGCCATGTGCTGGCAGGCAAGTGGCCATTTTGAATGCAGGCTTTGTTGTTAGGCCTCCAACCATTTTGCCTACTTTTCAACCTTTATTTATGCCCAGGGGTAGTGAGTCTTGCATGGGCCCAGTCTTTCTGTGGGTTGTCTTACATTTAAACATCATGGAGGGCATGGATGGAATGGGATTGTGCTGATTTTGCAATGTTTTTCGATTTTTGGGGGTGTTCATGGGGAGGGACAGGCCATGTGGCTGGTGGCCATTTTGAGTGCAGCTACAGGCACTGGCCATGTGCTGGGAGGCAAGTGGCCATTTTGAATGCAGGCTTTGTTGTTAGGCCTCCAACCATTTTGCCTACTTTTCAACCTTTATTTATGCCCAGGGGTAGTGAGTCTTGCATGGGCCTAGTCTTTCTGTGGGTTGTCTTGAACTTAAACATCATGGAGGGCATGGATGGAATGGGATTGTGCTGATTTTGCAGTGTTTTCCGATTTTTGGGGGTGTTCATGGGGAGGGACAGGCCATGTGTCTGGTGGCCATTTTGAGTGCAGCTACAGGCACTGGCCATGTGCTGGCAGGCAAGTGGCCATTTTGAATGCAGGCTTTGTTGTTAGGCCTCCAACCATTTTGCCTACTTTTCAACCTTTATTTATGCCCAGGGGTAGTGAGTCTTGCATGGGCCCAGTCTTTCTGTGGGTTGTCTTGAATTTAAACATCATGGAGGGCATGGATGGAATGGGATTGTGCTGATTTTGCGGTGTTTTTCGATTTTTGGGGGTGTTCATGGGGAGGGACAGGCCATGTGGCTGGTGGCCATTTTGAGTGCAGCTACAGGCACTGGCCATGTGCTGGGAGGCAAGTGGCCAGTTTGAATGCAGGCTTTGTTGTTAGGCCTCCAACCATTTTGCCTACTTTTCAACCTTTATTTATGCCCAGGGGTAGTGAGTCTTGCATGGGCCTAGTCTTTCTGTGGGTTGTCTTGAACTTAAACATCATGGAGGGCATGGATGGAATGGGATTGTGCTGATTTTGCAGTGTTTTTTCGATTTTTGGGGGTGTTCATGAGGAGGGACAGGCCATGTGGCTGGTGGCCATTTTGAGTGCAGCTACAGGCACTGGCCATGTGCTGGGAGGCAAGTGGCCATTTTGAATGCAGGCTTTGTTGTTAGGCCTCCAACCATTTTGCCTACTTTTCAATCTTTATTTATGCCCAGGGGTAGTGAGTCTTGCATGGGCCTAGTCTTTCTGTGGGTTGTCTTGAACTTAAACATCATGGAGGGCATGGATGGAATGGGATTGTGCTGATTTTGCAGTGTTTTTCGATTTTTGGGGGTGTTCATGGGGAGGGACAGGCCATGTGGCTGGTGGCCATTTTGAGTGCAGCTACAGGCACTGGCCATGTGCTGGGAGGCAAGTGGCCATTTTGAATGCAGGCTTAGTTGTTAGGCCTCCAACCATTTTGCCTACTTTTCAACCTTTATTTATGCCCAGGGGTAGTGAGTCTTGCATGGGCCTAGTCTTTCTGTGGGTTGTCTTGAACTTAAACATCATGGAGGGCATGGATGGAATGGGATTGTGCTGATTTTGCTGTGTTTTTTCGATTTTTGGGGGTGTTCATGGGGAGGGACAGGCCATGTGGCTGGTGGCCATTTTGAGTGCAGCTACAGGCACTGGCCATGTGCTGGGAGGCAAGTGGCCATTTTGAATGCAGGCTTTGTTGTTAGGCCTCCAACCATTTTGCCTACTTTTCAACCTTTATTTATGCCCAGGGGTAGTGAGTCTTGCACGGGCCTAGTCTTTCTGTGGGTTGTCTTGAACTTAAACATCATGGAGGGCATGGATGGAATGGGATTGTGCTGATTTTGCAGTGTTTTCTGATTTTTGGGGGTGTTCATGGGGAGGGACAGGCCATGTGGCTGGTGGCCATTTTGAGTGCAGCTACAGGCACTGGCCATGTGCTGGGAGGCAAGTGGCCATTTTGAATGCAGGCTTTGTTGTTAGGCCTCCAACCATTTTGCCTACTTTTCAACCTTTATTGATGCCCAGGGGTAGTGAGTCTTGCATGGGCCTAGTCTTTCTGTGGGTTGTCTTGAACTTAAACATCATGGAGGGCATGGATGGAATGGGATTGTGCTGATTTTGCAGTGTTTTTCGATTTTTGGGGGTGTTCATGGGGAGGGACAGGCCATGTGGCTGGTGGCCATTTTGAGTGCAGCTACAGGCACTGGCCATGTGCTGGCAGGCAAGTGGCCATTTTGAATGCAGGCTTTGTTGTTAGGCCTCCAACCATTTTGCCTACTTTTCAACCTTTATTTATGCCCAGGGGTAGTGAGTCTTGCATGGGCCTAGTCTTTCTGTGGGTTGTCTTGAACTTAAACATCATGGAGGGCATGGATGGAATGGGATTGTGCTGATTTTGCAGTGTTTTTCGATTTTTGGGGGTGTTCATGGGGAGGGACAGGCCATGTGGCTGGTGGCCATTTTGAGTGCAGCTACAGGCACTGGCCATGTGCTGGCAGGCAAGTGGCCATTTTGAATGCAGGCTTTGTTGTTAGGCCTGCAACCATTTTGCCTACTTTTCAACCTTTATTTATGCCCAGGGGTAGTGAGTCTTGCATGGGCCTAGTCTTTCTGTGGGTTGTCTTGAATTTAAACATTATGGAGGGCATGGATGGATTGGGATTGTGCTGATTTTGCAGTGTTTTTCGATTTTTTTGTGCTGTATAACTGAACTGATGTTCCTCTGTCTTCCATTTTTTTTAGGTGCACAAGACTCAAGAGAACCACCAGTGCCAGGAAGAAGTCCTGCAGCGGTGTGTGTGTGCAGCATAACGTCACGCGACGTCACGTCTAGCCTCAGACAACTCTACAATTCGTGCAACTGCGGCCTGCTGTCTGACCTGCTCTGAAGAAGATGGCCCCAAAGAAAGGTCTCCGTAGCTCCTCTAGCAAGAAAGTTGCTAGTAAAAAGCAGAAGAAGCAAGTTACCAAGGAGGCTGGTGTGCCACCCGCCACATTTTTTGGGAGAAAAAAAAAAAGTACGCCTGCAGCAGCAGGATCTGCTGGGGACCAAGCTGGGAGCAGCACCCCTGCTCCATTGAGTTCAGTTCCTCTACCACCACGCCAACTTAAGTCAAAGCCCTTGAGTGCTTCAGTGGCAGTCAGTGTACTTCTCCAATCACCATCGACCAGTGATGTTGGCTCATCGCAAGAAAGTAGCAGCAATGTCCCTGAATCAACACAGGTTGTTGTAACTTATCTGACAAGTGTTGAACAACCACAGCCGCAACAACAACACCATGTGCAAGTACACGCCCAAGTACATGTGGAAGGAGAGGCAGCAAAAGGAGATGCGCAAGCAAAGGTGCATGGAGGTTCACAAGTGCCCACAATAGTTGTTCCTCCCGAAGTAGGGGCACATCAGGAAATCGACAATGAAGCCGAGGTATCATTGGAAGCCACTCCTCCTGATGATCATTCATTGTCTTCCACATCCCTAGCAAGGAAAAGATCAAGGGGGGTGTCTACATCTTCTTCAAGCCCACCTCGTTCTGATGCAAGTGATCTGTCTTGGGAACCACAACTGCGGTCTGACAGTGAGGCACACCATGATCTGACACAGGTACCTAAGCGTAAAAGGAAGGTCGTCCAAAAACTCATAGCTATGGAGTGTGATGAGGCTCAACAAGAAGTGACAGATACTGCTGGTGATAAAGCCTCTCACGATGACGACGAGCCAGTCATCACAAAGGTCACTGCAGCCCCACCGGGCATGCAGCAAAGAGACATTTTGACCCTATCCCGAGAAGCTGCTGAGCGTGATGATGATGTCGACGAGGAGGCAATGGAAATGGAATCATTAGATTTGGAGTTAAGTAGTACACCAAAACCTACCGCTTCCATATTTCTTCCTCGCAAGAAGGTACCCACCTCGACCTCAATTCGTGGTGGTGAAAGTGCAAAACGTACTGAAGTTCGGCAATCCACATCCTCCACTTCATCTGGCATTAGCAGCAGGACCACCACCACCAGTATCGCCGCCTCCTCCGGCCCCGAAAGACATTTCAAGTCGCCAGTTTGGGACTTCTTTAGTGTTTGCCCAAAAAAGGAAAACGTAGCCATTTGTAGCATTTGTAAGCTTCGAGTTAGTCGTGGTAAGTTTGGTACCAACTATGGTACCGGAGGCCAGAGAGGTCATCTTAGGAGAACGCACGATGTCCAATGGTTTGCGCACCTACACGCGATCAAGGAAGCCCGAATTGCACGCAATGAAAACGTTGATTTTTCATCTGATGATGACGAGGAGGAAGAAGACGATTCAAACACTTCACTTACACCCAGTACCCCTGTCAGCAGCACACCCCATGTGAGCCACACTAAGAGTGTGGGAGAGAGTGAGACATCAATGCGGAAAAGTTCATCAGCGAGCGTAACTGGGTCGAAGATATCATCATCATCCCGTAAATCCTTGGTCCAGGGCAACATTAAAAATATGTTGTTTACAGAAGCGCAATATGAACGCAACCACCCAATGACGCGTCTGTATAACACTAAGCTGGCTAAAATGCTAGCTCTGGACCTTCTCCCTTTTTCTTTTGTAGAAGGGGTTGGTTTTCTAGAATTAGTGGCAGCGCTCTGCCCTAAATGGAAGGTTCCTAGCCGGTTCTATTTTGCCCGAGTTGCGGTTCCAGCACTACATGAAGATGTTCTGAAGGTGATTGGGGCAGCTTTGCAGAAGAGTGCTGTTCACACTATACATCTGACAACAGACATGTGGACCAGTGGCGCAGGCGCTGATTACATGTGCATCACTGCACACTGGGTCTCTTTTTCAGGGGCTAAAGCAAAGCTAAACACAGGTGTTGACACGAACATTGTTTTTAAAGCTGCTCGGAAACATGCAACACTAGCCATGTTTGGTTTGGTGAAACGTCACACAGCAGAAAACATTTTGGATGTCTTTAACACAAAGGTCCTTAACTGGCTGTCCCCACTAAAACGCTGGGTTGGTTATGTTTCCACGGACAATGGCGCCAATATAGTTAAGGCCATGAGGGACGGTGACTATTTCAGAGTGCCGTGTTTGGCGCACTGTATAAACCTGGTTGTCCAAAAATTCTTGGCTAATAAAGCCAGTGCAGCGTACAGTGTATTGGACAACTGCCGAAAAATGTGCAAGCATTTCAGCCATTCTTTTAAGGCCCGGAAGCAGCTGAGGAGCCTGCTATATCAACGTAAAATGCCAGTGAAAGCACTCATCCAGGAGGTGGTAACACGTTGGAACTCAACCTTCTACATGCTTGAGCGTCTGTATGAGCAGTATACGGAACTCGATCAATATTTCCTTACAGAGGGTACAGAGGAGCTGAGGATGGGTGGGCCGCAATGGAACATAGTTCAAGACCTGACACGCATGCTTCGTCCTTTTGAGTTCTTCACGCGTGCAGTCAGCAAGGAGGACTCTAATTTGGGAAAAGCTATCCCATTGTTGTACATGCTGGAGGACCAACTGAAGGAGGTGTGTTCTGTGTTTGAAAAAGATGACAAAAACCAAGACTCTTTGCTTCTGGCTGAGCAATTATTAGAGCTCCTACAAGGTGATGAACGTCTTAAAAAGATCCACTCAGAACAGCATTACATTTGTGCTACTATTCTGGATCCACGCTACAAAAAGGCGCTGGCAGGCCAAGCATTCTTTCCTTTTGATGATGAACATGTTCCAAAGTACAAACGTTGGCTAGCCTTGTCAGCCAAGAGGTTTGAAAGAGAACGGCTGGAAATTGAAGGAAATGGCAGTACATCAGCAGGCCATCCCCAGTCAAAACAATCCACTTCTGCACCTGTGGCTGTGGCACAAGTGACCTCTCAGCCGTTAAAGACACCGGCAACCGGATCATCTGCACGAAACACAACAGAAACATTGGAGGCTGAAGAGGATTGGCTAGCTCTGCGTGGGTTTGTTTCTCAAAAGGTCAGAGGCACAGCAAGAGCTAAGCAAAGTGGAGGAACCTTGGATGAGGACCTTGAGTCGATGGTGAAGGACTATCTGAATGACTCAACAGAGGTCTATGTTAATTCTGACCCATTGGCGTATTGGCATGGGAAAAAAGAATTGTGGCCACAGCTCACCAACCTGGCTTTAAACTACTTGTCTTGCCCACTCGCAAGCGTGTCTTCTGAACGGGTTTTCAGTGCTGCTGGTGGCATTGTAACTCCCAAACGGAGCCGCCTCTCACCCAAAAATGTGGAGAGGTTAACAATGATCAAGATGAATCAGCACCTCATACCACCAGATTGCAGAGTACGAGAGAGCGTGCCGGATGAAGAGGAGGTGGCCTGCAACATAGATGAGGAAATTTCTACTCTGTCAGGTGACACTGAGCTCACCCTGCCTGAATTCGCAGAGTATGATGACGAAGCCTTATTCTCATTCCTGGACCGTGATACGGAGCCCTGAAAATGAGACAACGAATCAATAACTTTCTTTTTCGTCCCTATTCACTTTTATTCCTGTGTGTCTGTCTTTCTTTGTTGTGCACAGTTAATATATTTCAAACTTTAATCAGATAATCACAAAATCAAGCCCATCAGCAGAACTGTCTTCGCTGGTTTGCTAATTGATTTGAAGTTGCCGCAGTCTGCATTCCTCAGGTGTTCAAGTTCGGAAGAACATGCTCCTCTATCCTCTTCCTCCAGACTCCTATTTCCATCAAACCAGAGGGCTGGTTTACGCCCAATGAAGAAAGACTCAGCACTTGTGGGGGTGTTGTTGTACCTCTTTGCAGGTGAGTTGACGGCTCTGGGACCATTGTTGGGAAGCTCTAATACCGGATAAAAGTGTTTTGGACCAAATCCCAGGCGGAAATTTTTTTGTGTTTTTGATGACTTGCTTGCCTTTGAGGTGCTCTTAGGGGGGGTTCCGTCTGTTTGCGGGTGAGTTTCGTGGTCTGGGAGCACTGCTGGGACACTCTAATCTTGATTGCATTTGCTTTTCAGGAAATCCGTCGTGGCAACCCCGACTTATGGCCTAGCTACGCAGTGCGTTTGGACCGAAGGCTGAGAAATATTGCAAGTATGAGATTTTGCTTTTGGCCTGTTTGGGGGTGTTATGCTTCTTGGCGGGTGGGTTGGCGTGTCTTGGGGCATTCCTGGAAAGGTCTAATACCGGGTAGAAGTGGTTGGGACAAAATCCAGGCCGATTTTTTTTGTTGGCTATTTCTGACATTTTGCTCAATGTAGCGTTTTCGGGGGCCTGTTTGGGGGGCTTCCTGATGTTTGTGGGTGACTTTCGTGGTCTGGGAGCACTGCTGGGACACTCTAATCTTGATTGCATTTGCTTTTCAGGAAATCCGTCGTGGCAACCCCGACTTATGGCCTAGCTACGCAGCGCGTTTGGACCGAAGGCCGAGAAATATTGCAAGTATGAGATTTTGCTTTTGGCCTGTTTGGGGGTGTTATGCTTCTTGGCGGGTGGGTTGGCGGGTCTTGGGGCATTCCTGGGAAGGTCTAATACCGGGTAGAAGTGGTTGGGACAAAATCCAGGCCGATTTTTTTTTTGGCTATTTCTGACATTTTGCTCAATGTAGCGTTTTCGGGGGCCTGTTTGGGGGGCTTCCTGGTGTTTGTGGGTGGGTTTTGGGGTCTGGGCGCACTGCTGGCTATATATACTTTACTTTGCAAGAGGTTTGAAGCAAATCCATGGTGGCAGAGGGGAGTTAGGGCCTAGCTGCAGAGCGCGCGCGGAGTGATTTGTGAAATTTGTGAAAAATTTACTAAGTCCCCATTTTTGTACTTTTGCTCTTTGGCTGTTTGGGGGTCTTCTACTCGTTTTCTCCTGGGTTGACGGCTCTGGGGCCATTGCTGGGAAGCTCTAATACCGGATAAAAGTGTTTTGGACCAAATCCCAGGCGGAATTTTTTTTGTGTTTTTGATGACTTGCTTGCCTTTGAGGTGCTCTTAGGGGGGGTTCCGTCTGTTTGTGGGTGAGTTTCGTGGTCTGGGAGCACTGCTGGGACACTCTAATCTTGATTGCATTTGCTTTTCAGGAAATCCGTCGTGGCAACCCCGACTTATGGCCTAGCTACGCCAGACCCCCTGCCCCTCGCGATGCCCAGCCCTCCCGCATCACCTACGATGCCGCCACCCTCCTAGCCCTCAACCCCGGTCGTGCCCCCACCTGCGTCCAAACCGCTCCTGAACACACCCATGGACCTTTCTCCTACTACTCCTGCAAATTCAGCGGCACCGACAACATCTCTGCTACGACCACACCACAGATACCCGACCCCAACCACCTACAATGCATCCTTCTCAACACCAGATCGATCCACAGGCATGCCATTGACCTATGGAATCTGCTAGACACCATTTCTCCGGACATCGCCTTCCTTACGGAAACATGGATGAATGCTTCCTCCGCACCAGACATCACAATTGCCATTCCTGAAGACTATAAGATCACCCGCAAAGACCGTACCAGCCACACAGGAGGAGGAATCGCTATCGTCCATAAGAAATCTATCCGCATCTCAACCAGCTCTGACGTCAATCTCGCTAACTCCGAACACCTTCACTTCCAGATCCACATCGATCCCAAAACAACACTCAGAGGCACTCTCCTTTACAGACCACCAGGACCCCACGCAAAATTCAGTGAAGACATCACGGACTTCATCACCCCACACGCGCTCCCCTCCAAAGATTACATCCTTCTGGGAGACCTCAACTTTCACCTTGAAAAGACCAACGACCGCAACACCACCACCCTCTTGGACAACCTCGCCAACCTCGGTCTTAAACAACTAGTCACTTCCCCCACCCACATCGCAGGTCATACACTCGACCCCATCTTCACATCCAGCAACCATGTCTCCTTCAGCCACACTACGGATCTCCTCTGGACCGACCACAGCTGCGTTCACTTCATCTACAACAAGCCGAAACCCATCAACCACTCCCAACCTACCCTGCAAAGAAACTGGAACAAAATCACCACGGACCAAATCTCCGCATCGCTCCTTCGAAACTCCCCAGCCCCCTCTTCCAACGCCAACGAAGCCGCTGCCAACCTCACCCTATGGTTATCCAACACCGCCGACACCTTAGCTCCACTGAAAAAACGTCAAAGCAAACCTGGCAGCAAGAAAGCCTCATGGTTCAACGACGATCTCAAGAAGTCCAAGAAACTCTGCCGCTCCCTTGAAAAGGCCTGGAAAAAAGACCCAACCACCAGCACCAAGGACGCCTTCAAAAGCGCCACCCGCTCTCACCACCAACTGATCCGAAAAGCCAAGAAAACAGCATTCAAGGATCGACTTGACAACAACGCCCACAACAGCAAGGAACTTTTCAACATCGTCAAGGAATTTTCCAATCCCTCGGCCAACTCCAACGACATCACACCCTCTCAAACCCTCTGCGACTCCCTAGCCTCTTTTTTCCACAACAAGATTGCAGACATCCACAACAGCTTTGACAACCAACCCGGAAACCAGCCCACCCCACCATCTGTTGACCATCCTCCCCCCGTGAACACCCTTAACGCTTGGAACCCAATCTCCACTGAGGACACCACCCGCCTGATGAATTCCATCCACTCAGGATCCCCCACAGACCCATGCCCCCACCACATCTTCAACAAAGCAGACTCCGTCATCGCACCGCACCTCCGAGACGTCATCAACTGCTCCTTCAACTCCGCCACCTTCCCAGAAGACTGGAAACATGCCGAACTCACCGCCCTTCTGAAAAAACCAACAGCGGACCCCACCGAACTCAAAAATTACCGCCCCATCTCGCTTCTTCCATTCCCGGCCAAAGTCATCGAGAAAGCCGTCAACAACCAGCTCGCCGCCTTCCTCGAAGCCAACAAATCCCTCGACCCCTCACAATCTGGCTTCCGAGCAAAACATAGCACTGAGACCGCCCTCATCGCAGCAACAGACAACATTCGAACTCTACTGGACAATGGAGACACAGTCGCCCTCATCCTCCTCGACCTCTCTGCAGCATTCGATACAGTCTGCCACAGCACCCTTCTACAATGCCTCAATAACATCGGAATCCAAGGAAAAGCACTTGAATGGATCACCTCGTTCCTCACCGGAAGAACCCAGAGAGTCCGCCTTCCTCCATTCAAGTCCGAGGCCTCTGAAGTCATCTGCGGCGTACCTCAAGGATCCTCACTCAGCCCCACCCTCTTCAACGTATACATGAGCCCCCTCGCGGCCATCGCACGCCAACATAACCTCAACATCATCTCCTACGCGGACGACACTCAACTAATCCTTTCTCTCACCAATGACCCCAGCACCGCCAAAACTAACCTACACGAAGGAATGAAAGAAGTTGCCGAATGGATGAAACAAAGCCGTCTGAAACTGAACTCAGACAAAACAGAAGTCCTCATCTTAGGTACCTCCCCCTCTGCATGGGACGACTCCTGGTGGCCGGAAGCCCTCGGAAAAGCACCCATCCCGACAGACCACGCACGGAACCTTGGCGTCATCCTGGATTCCTCACTCTCGATGAACAGACAAGTCAGCGCCGTATCCCCTTCCTGCTTCAACATTCTTCGCATGCTCAGAAAAACATTTCGCTGGATCCCCTCCGAAACAAGGAAAACAGTCACCCACGCTCTGGTCACGAGCCGACTGGACTACGGAAACACCCTCTACGCGGGCACTACCGCAAAACTCCAGAAGAAACTCCAACGAATCCAAAACGCTTCAGCCAGGCTCATATTAGACATCCCACGCAACGAACACATCTCTGGTCACCTTAAAGACCTCCACTGGCTACCCGTCAATAAGAGGATCACTTTCCGACTGCTTACCCACGCACACAAATCACTCTACGACATCGGACCAGATTGCCTCAACACTCGACTGTCCTTCTACACCCCCCCCGCCAACTACGGTCTTCCAGCCAAGCCCTCGCCACTGTACCTCGCATCAACAAGACCACCATGGGAGGCAGATCCTTTTCATTCCTGGCTGCTAAAACATGGAACTCACTCCCCGCTTACCTGCGCCTCACCCAGAACCACCTAGCGTTTAGAAAGCAGCTTAAAACATGGATATTTGACAAATAATCCTCCTCCCCCTCCCAAGCGCCTTGAAACCCTCTGGGTATGTAGTGCGCTATATAAATTGTATGACTTGACTTGACTTGACTTGCGTTTGGACCGAAGGCCGAGAAATATTGCAAGTATGAGATTTTGCTTTTGGCCTGTTTGGGGGTGTTATGCTTCTTGGCGGGTGGGTTGGCGTGTCTTGGGGCATTCCTGGGAAGGTCTAATACCGGGTAGAAGTGGTTGGGACAAAATCCAGGCCGATTTTTTTTTGGCTATTTCTGACATTTTGCTCAATGTAGCGTTTTCTGGGGCCTGTTTGGGGGGCTTCCTGGTGTTTGTGGGTGGGTTTCGGGGTCTGGGCGCACTGCTGGCTATATATACTTTACTTTGCAAGAGGTTTGAAGCAAATCCATGGTGGCAGAGGGGAGTTAGGGCCTAGCTGCAGAGCGCGCGCGGAGTGATTTGTGAAATTTGTGAAAAATTTACTAAGTCCCCATTTTTGTACTTTTGCTCTTTGGCTGTTTGTGGGTCTTCTACTCGTTTTCTCCTGGGTTGACAGCTCTGGGGCCATTGCTGGGAAGCTCTAATACCGGATAAAAGGGTTTTGGACCAAATCCCAGGCGGAAAATATTTTGTGTTTTTGATGACTTGCTGGCCTTTGAGGTGCTCTTAGGGGAGGTTCCGTCTGTTTGTGGGTGAGTTTCGTGGTCTGGGAGCACTGCTGGGACACTCTAATCTTGATTGCATTTGCTTTTCAGGAAATCCGTCGTGGCAACCCCGACTTATGGCCTAGCTACGCAGTGCGTTTGGACCGAAGGCCGAGAAATATTGCAAGTATGAGATTTTGCTTTTGGCCTGTTTGGGGGTGTTATGCTTCTTGGCGGGTGGGTTGGCGTGTCTTGGGGCATTCCTGGGAAGGTCTAATACCGGGTAGAAGTGGTTGGGACAAAATCCAGGCCGATTTTTTTTTGGCTATTTCTGACATTTTGCTCAATGTAGCGTTTTCGGGGGCCTGTTTGGGGGGCTTCCTGGTGTTTGTGGGTGACTTTCGTGGTCTGGGAGCACTGCTGGGACACTCTAATCTTGATTTCATTTGCTTTTCAGGAAATCCGTCGTGGCAACCCCGACTTATGGCCTAGCTACGCAGCGCGTTTGGACCGAAGGCCGAGAAATATTGCAAGTATGAGATTATGCTTTTGGCCTGTTTGGGGGTGTTATGCTTCTTGGCGGGTGGGTTGGCGTGTCTTGGGGCATTCCTGGGAAGGTCTAATACCGGGTAGAAGTGGTTGGGACAAAATCCTCGCGGAAAAGCCTTTTGGCACTTTTTGTAACTTAGGGTTCGTTAGGGTTAGCCCTAGCAGCAGGATTGCATGTGTTTCGGGGTGTTCTAGATTTTTGCAACTGAGTTCTGGGGTCTTAGAGCACTCGTGAGAATGTGTAATTTTGGTTGCAAGTCATTTGAAGAAAATCCATGGTGGGAAAGGGGGGATTTGGCATAGTTAAAGAAGGCCTTTGCCACTATTCTTAACTTAGGGTTCGTTAGGGTTAGCAGTATTTCTATTGCATGTGTTTGAGTGGGGGGGATTTCGAGTCTTGGAGCGATGCTGGCTATGGCTACTTTTGCTTGGTTGCTTGCAAGTGGTTTGAATGCAATCCACGGTGGGTAAGGGGTAATTAGGAAGGGGGTACTTTGGCCTACTTTTACTTTCAAAGTAAGTTTTGTCACCAGATTTCTGCTATGCCTCGTTTTTTGACATTTGATTGGGGGGTCTTCTACATTTTTGCGAGTCAGGCTTCACAGTAGCGAGCCACAATTCAGCATCAGGCAGGCAGTGGACAGGGTGTCTTCTGGTGACCAACATCGATGGACGAAGCGTCGGCTGCAATGGAGGAGTGCCGCTAATAGGAGGATTTTTTTTCTGCAGGCAACTTACTTACCACTTCCAACAGGACCACTACAACCACATAGATACAGTATCCCTTGCCTTTTTCTCTGACTGTGACTGCATTTCTTGGATCTCTCTCTGCTTCTAAATTGATCCCTTAACACATCACTTAGTCCACTCCACTATCACATCTGCACCACACTTTGGGGCATATTATCAAGGGGGTTTATCTCCGCTTTTTTGGCTTTAAAAGCCAAGAAAGCGGAGATAAAATTATCTCCCTATTACCAAGCTGTCGCTAACACCAGTTAGCGACAGCTAGTAGGAGATAGCGACCATCCACTATCACATCTGCACCACACATAGTCATTTGTAAGTGCTCCTACGTAATTCGCAAGTCGCAGCACGCCCCAGGCCGTAGAGGACTGGGATGGCCCCAATGATGAAGCATGTCACCAAGGGGCAACCCTGGTGAGTGAGGGGACACCTAGAAAACAAGCAATTTCTCCTTTTCTATCTACTATACCTTCCAGACCAACCCCACTGAGTGTTGTTGTGAATGGATTTATAGTGACCAGCAAGGCTCTCGGGTATCTGGCTAAGTACAGAGACCTTATGTTGAATATCGTTATCAATAATTCCACACAGGCCCTGTACTGTCGCATTCTTTCTTCCACAGTTGTCGAATGTACTACTTACTTTTCACTGACATGCATGCAGTAGTGCATGCACTTTCAAAGATTGATGGATAGGTTTGTACCCAAAGAATTGTTTATGTTCCATTGTTTGTCTATGCTGTGCTTTTTTTTACAGGGTGTCTTCTGGTGACCAACATCGATGGACGAAGCGTCGGCTGCAATGGAGGAGTGCCGCTAAAAGGAGGATTTTTTTTCTGCAGGCAACTTACTTACCACTTCCAACAGGACCACTACAACCACATAGATACAGTATCCCTTGCCTTTTTCTCTGACTGTGACTGCATTTCTTGGATCTCTCTCTGCTTCTAAATTGATCCCTTAACACATCACTTAGTCCACTCCACTATCACATCTGCACCACACTTTGGGGCATATTATCAAGGGGGTTTATCTCCGCTTTTTTGGCTTTAAAAGCCAAGAAAGCGGAGATAAAATGATCTCCCTATTACCAAGCTGTCGCTAACACTAGTTAGCGACAGCTAGTAGGAGATAGCGACCATCTTGGGCCCCACTTTGCATGTCAGTGATATTTATCACTAATGAGATGCAAAGTGGGCGTGCCAAGATATTAGAGACTGGAAACAGTCGCTAACATCGCTATCTCCTATTACCAACTTTTGGAGATATTCGCGCTAAGCGGGAATATCTCCAAAAGCTAACACCTGCCCTGAGCAGTTCTTAGCCATGTTATCCAATGGGAGGTGGATAACATGGCTAAGAGCATTTGCTCGATAATGCATGAATATCGCTGACTTTTCAGCGATATTCATGCATTTCGGCCGTTTTTTATCGCATTTGCGATAAACCTTGTTAATAGCAAGGTTTATCTGCGATAAAAATCGCCGATGTGTGGCGATAATTTTTGTCTCTAAACAAGTTAGAGACAAAAATTATCGCTAGTTGTTGGTAATATGCCCCATAGTCATTTGTAAGTGCTCCTACATAATTCGCAAGTCGCAGCACACCCCAGGCCGTAGAGGACTGGGATGGCCCCAATGATGAAGCATGTCACCAAGGGGCAACCCTGGTGAGTGAGGGGACACCTAGAAAACAAGCAATTTCTCCTTTTCTATCTACTATACCTTCCAGACCAACCCCACTGAGTGTTGTTGTGAATGGATTTATAGTGACCAGCAAGGCTCTCGGGTATCTGGCTAAGTACAGAGACCTTATGTTGAATATCGTTATCAATAATTCCACACAGGCCCTGTACTGTCGCATTCTTTCTTCCACAGTTGTCGAATGTACTACTTACTTTTCACTGACATGCATGCAGTAGTGCATGCACTTTCAAAGATTGATGGATAGGTTTGTACCCAAAGAATTGTTTATGTTCCATTGTTTGTCTATGCTGTGCTTTTTTTTACAGGGTGTCTTCTGGTGACCAACATCGATGGACGAAGCGTCGGCTGCAATGGAGGAGTGCCGCTAAAAGAAGGATTTTTTTTCTGCAGGCAACTTACTTACCACTTCCAACAGGACCACTACAACCACATAGATACAGTATCCCTTGCCTTTTTCTCTGACTGTGACTGCATTTCTTGGATCTCTCTCTGCTTCTAAATTGATCCCTTAACACATCACTTAGTCCACTCCACGATCACATCTGCACCACACATAGTCATTTGTAAGTGCTCCTACGTAATTCGCAAGTCGCAGCACGCCCCAGGCCGTAGAGGACTGGGATGGCCCCAATGATGAAGCATGTCACCAAGGGGCAACCCTGGTGAGTGAGGGGACACCTAAAAAACAAGCAATTTCTCCTTTTCTATCTACTATACCTTCCAGACCAACCCCACTGAGTGTTGTTGTGAATGGATTTATAGTGACCAGCAAGGCTCTCGGGTATCTGGCTAAGTACAGAGACCTTATGTTGAATATCGTTATCAATAATTCCACACAGGCCCTGTACTGTCGCATTCTTTCTTCCACAGTTGTCGAATGTACTACTTACTTTTCACTGACATGCATGCAGTAGTGCATGCACTTTCAAAGATTGATGGATAGGTTTGTACCCAAAGAATTGTTTATGTTCCATTGTTTGTCTATGCTGTGCTTTTTTTTACAGGGTGTCTTCTGGTGACCAACATCGATGGACGAAGCGTCGGCTGCAATGGAGGAGTGCCGCTAAAAGGAGGATTTTTTTTCTGCAGGCAAATTACTTACCACTTCCAACAGGACCACTACAACCACATAGATACAGTATCCCTTGCCTTTTTCTCTGACTGTGACTGCATTTCTTGGATCTCTCTCTGCTTCTAAATTGATCCCTTAACACATCACTTAGTCCACTCCACTATCACATCTGCACCACACATAGTCATTTGTAAGTGCTCCTACGTAATTCGCAAGTCGCAGCACGCCCCAGGCCGTAGAGGACTGGGATGGCCCCAATGATGAAGCATGTCACCAAGGGGCAACCCTGGTGAGTGAGGGGACACCTAGAAAACAAGCAATTTCTCCTTTTCTATCTACTATACCTTCCAGACCAACCCCACTGAGTGTTGTTGTGAATGGATTTATAGTGACCAGCAAGGCTCTCGGGTATCTGGCTAAGTACAGAGACCTTATGTTGAATATCGTTATCAATAATTCCACACAGGCCCTGTACTGTCGCATTCTTTCTTCCACAGTTGTCGAATGTACTACTTACTTTTCACTGACATGCATGCAGTAGTGCATGCACTTTCAAAGATTGATGGATAGGTTTGTACCTAAAGAATTGTTTATGTTCCATTGCTTGTCTATGCTGTGCTTTTTTTTACAGGGTGTCTTCTGGTGACCAACATCGATGGACGAAGCGTCGGCTGCAATGGAGGAGTGCAGCTAAAAGGAGGATTTTTTTTCTGCAGGCAACTTACTTACCACTTCCAACAGGACCACTACAACCACATAGATACAGTATCCCTTGCCTTTTTCTCTGACTGTGACTGCATTTCTTGGATCTCTCTCTGCTTCTAAATTGATCCCTTAACACATCACTTAGTCCACTCCACTATCACATCTGCACCACACATAGTCATTTGTAAGTGCTCCTACGTAATTCGCAAGTCGCAGCACGCCCCAGGCCGTAGAGGACTGGGATGGCCCCAATGATGAAGCATGTCACCAAGGGGCAACCCTGGTGAGTGAGGGGACACCTAGAAAAAAAGCAATTTCTCCTTTTCTATCTACTATACCTTCCAGACCAACCCCATTGAGTGTTGTTGTGAATGGATTTATAGTGACCGGCAAGGCTCTCGGGTATCTGGCTACAGAGACCTTATGTTGAATATCGTTATCAATAATTCCACACAGGCCCTGTACTGTCGCATTCTTTCTTCCACAGTTGTCAAATGTACTACTTACTTTTCACTGACATGTATGCAGTAGTGCATGCACTTTCAAAGATTGATGGATAGGTTTGTACCCAAAGATTTGTTTATGTTCACAATTGTTTGTCTATGCTGTGCTATTTTTTCTTGTCTCCCAAAACCTTTCCCAAAAACCCCCGTACCCATCCATTTTTCAAACCCTAACCCTCTTCCCCCGGGCTGTGTGGTTTTGATTGATGTGTGACTAAATGACAGCAATAAATCCACACACTTGCTGGGGAGGATAAGGTGATAGCAACAGGCTGGTGAAGAAATCCGAGGATATATTCTTACTCTGCTTGACAAAGAACCATTGCTAATGCGAAAGAACTTCAACCGAATTAGTAGTTATACTTTACCATTTGTTAGGCTACAATGTGGCACTGTTCTACTGTACTTCTGTCACCTGCTATATTCTCAGTTGTACCGTTGAATTGCTCAGGAGGACAAACCAGATTTCATTTTCTTTTTTTTCATAGGCATGCAACTGCCACTGTGTCACACCACTAGTACCACCGCTATGAGGAAATTTTATCCGACCAAGATTGCCAACCATATTCGCTGTTTCCCGTGGAGCCAGCCCTGGGTCTAGCCCTACTTTCAAACACAAATTACAGTTAAGATAAGCGTTTGGTGGTTTGTGGGTATACTGTAGTATTAGTACGAGAGACGAGAGACTGAAGGTAGTACTACTAAAGTCCTAGGACTCTTGGATTCACTTCGTCTGTGAGAGGCACTTAGTGTTGAAAACATTTGGGCATTTACACTTAAAGGAAGAAAATGGAACTAAACTTTCAGGAAAACAAAGTCAACGTTAAACCCCCACCCACCTGGCAAGCAGTAAGAAACGGGTATGCTCAGATAAAGTTTGAAAAAGTATATTTATATCCCTAACAAAATAATCTCCCGCAAGACCCTCCCTAACCCCAACGGTTGTCCTTCAAAAGTCCCCAAAAACCCATCTCCCAATTCCCACCCCCCGAAAGTCTCTAAAAAAGGGGCAAGGGACACTATGGGTGGATGCTGTCAACTTTTTGGGCCAGGGCATCATGCTCCTGGCGGAGCAAGGCGTGCTCTACGCGGAGCCCCTCCAACTGGTTGGAAAAGTGGTGGAGCTCCTGCTGGAGGCGGGACACCATCAGGGTACTGCGGCGCAGGCGTGCCTTCAATGCCTTGTAGGTGCAACGGCTGTGAGAGGAAGCTGTAGCTGTTGTCCTTGCTACTCGGCGGTGGCGTTTGGCTTTGGCAGCCCGGCTCAGTCTGGGTGGACCACTGTGCTGGGTGGCACTGGCAGCCCGTGGGGGAACGGAGGCCGATGCAGACGACGTAGTTGTTGTGGTCGACTGCACACTTTCTTCGTCCTCCAGGGCCACCAGCCGCCGATATTCGGCCACAGTGGCATCGATCCTCCGTTGCCGGGCCGCTCTAGCCAGCTCCTTCCTCCTTGTTCGTTTGGAAGGAGAACCTATATGAAGAAAGAAAGACATAGTCTGTAACCAATGCTCCTTAAGATTAACTCAATCATTCAGCAGAAATGTGTGTTGCACTACAACTAGCAACTTGCAAACGCATTACATAACTATTGAGGCCAGTATCTATCTAACCTCACACTTCTTCATCCTTGCTCTAACATTAGTGGGAGTTTAAGGAACAAATTCTACGAGCACTATGGACTTCCATTGGAGTCGACTATGAAAGTACACCAGTCTTATTCTTCTTCTTGTCTCTTGTTTTGGAAAATTGGTACGTTATCTTCTGCAAGCCGGCATAATGCCAGCGCAGTAAACTTGCACCCGAGAAAAAGAGACGCACGCCATGAGGAGTGACCTAGACTTGCGTTGCGTTACTGTACCCGTCCAGTACATGCAGGTGGTGAAGCTCTTACTTTTCTATTACGGGTGGCACTGAGAATACTCTGTTACAACTCAAGGGCTACTGCTTAATTAATTTAACTTTCACCCTACAGTGGAAATGAGTACTAGAAATGGAAAATTGAAGAAGATAAATAATCTGATTATCTATCACTTCACATGGGATGTTTTTGCTTATATATGGGATGACTTTAGGTGCTTTGCTTTTTATTGAGTGACCAGTGATACATCCACACATGAATGACTGAGTACTACTAAACTTATTAAGAGAGGTAGGGAGTGGCCACCGTAATAACCGGATCTATGCAGTGCTTGCAATACAAACTACTGCTACTATTGATGGTAGTATTTGGACAAAATTAAAAGTTCTTTTCCTTGCCTTTCCTACACTGGAACGGACGTGCGGGTGCAGTGTTACATGCTCTTCAAAGTTACACTTAGTTCATCCACTGACCGTCTACTCTCTCTAGATCATGGGTACTCACAAACTTTCTCTCAGGGGCTACATTTACAGTGTAGATTGGGGCCGAGGGCTGCACTGGTGGGGGCGGAGTCAGAGGGGGCGGGGCTAAAGCAAAACGATAACTTGTGACCATGAGGTTGCACACAGGTCCCTGCAGCAGATGCCCTCACCCACTGAGCCACCAGACCCAGCATTTACATACATCTCTCTCCCTCCTGCTCTCCCTCCTGCCCTCCCTCTCCATCTCTCTCTCCCTCCTGCCCTCCCTCTACCTCCCCCTCTGTCATCTCACTGTGTGTGTGTCTATCTGTGTCAGCCTTCAGCCCGGGTTGAGACCGCATCCTCAACGCGCACACACAGACAACAACACCAAAGTACTTAACAGGTCTTTAAAAGACCATTAACATATTATTGAGACATTGTTTGTTGTAGCGCCCCTGCTTCTCCACCCTGACAATCACTGCTTGCCCGGCCCCACAGAGGCTTTGTTCTATTTCACCTCTTTGTGGCCTTGCATCTCCACTCTGCTCTGTGGGGGCCGGGGGAGCAGTGATTGTCAGAGTGGAGATGCAGGGGCGCTAACAGGTGAAATACAAAAAAGCCTCTGCTCTGTGGGGGCCGGGGGAACAGTGATTGTCTGCAAGGTCTGCGCACCGCCAAGGAAGGCTTGCCGGGCCACCACCGGCCCGCGGGCCGTACTATGAGTACCCCTGCTCTAGATACACATATGCTATCTAAGAGTCAGATAGTAGCATGATCCAGGTATATGGACTAAGCATGGGCGAATTTTGCGAATCTCGCGTTCGCGAATTTTGCGGATTTGCGAACTCGCAATCCGCAAAATCCGCGAATTCCCGCGAATTTGCAGATTTTTTTTTTGTGTTCGCGCGTGTTTCTGCCAGTTCGCGAGGGTTTTTACAATTTCGCAATTTGCGAACTTACCTGTTGGGTCGCAAGTTTTGCGAACTTGTTGTTTCTACGTGTCCAGCCTGTTTGGGACACTCTTCTTCATCACTGCCACTCTCTGTCACCACTGCCACTCTCTGACTACTCATGCCACCCTCTGGCCCACCCATGCCACCCTCTGTTTCATCACCACACCCTCTGGTTGTCCAGTGTACGTTATTTTCGGCAAAGCAAAGCACACCTTCCCTGCCTCAAGTGACCTGAATTAATTTGGGGCTGATTAATGTGTCACAGAATATTTTTTTAGCTGGCACCTGCTTCCTTAGTGCTTCCTGATTAGTGATCTTTTGCACTTGCTAAGTGCTTTCATTGTTGCAAAATTAGTTACAACACCTGCCCTGCCCCAACTGACAATAATGAATTAGGGGCTGATTAATGGATTTTAACTTCCAGCCTGGCTCCTGCTTGTCTCCCTTAGCTGTAATTCAGGACCTTTGTGGCATATGTGTAACTATTCTGAGGTTCAGAGCAGGGTCACATAATAGTTGCAACTGGCAACTGAACTCTGGAGGGGCCCCTCAGGAAGCACTACAGGAAATGGCTACTAATGATGAGCCTGAACTTTTGAACCTGGTAAGTAGTTTCAGTTTTGCTAAGATCGTATTTCTGCAATTTAGCACTTACTCGCGGGGTGCGAAGTTGTACTGGCAAGCCGCGAACTCACGCGAACAGTGCGAGCAAGCCATAAAATCCGCTGCTCGCGGATTTGCGGATTTTGCGGGAGATTCGCGGATCTCGCGGATTGCGAATTTACCGAAAATCCGCAAAATCCGCGAGCGAAACGGATTTTCCGCCCATGCTTAATATGGACACATACAGTTTCTGTGTCACCCACCCAGGCTGTTGTCCTTCCACCCATCATTGCTTCATCATTCACCCAGCCATGCATCTCATATTCTTGCCTTCCCAGCTAGTCTTCAATCTCAATAAGTAAGGAATATATAAGAGCTTACCTCTGGCCGCCACCACCACCGTCTCAACTCTCACAGCCGCCGCCTCCTTCCCTGAAGAATCGCCCTCCGCCTCCGTGTCGAGCACCACCACCTCCACACTGGCCCCGCCACCAGATGTTGCCCTTGCTGCCCTTTCCAACGACCCAGCCTGGGGCACAAGAGACGCATGACTGTGTCTTTGTGACCGAGGAACAGACAAAGGGTCGCATTGATTTACAGGACACACCCTTCTCAGATGTGGATGGAGAACTGTGGGTGGATGGGTCTTGTTTAAAGTTACCAGATGGAACCACCTCTGCGGCCTATGCAATTACCACATTACACACGATAGTGGAGACAGCCCGCATACCACAGAAATCAGCACAGGCAGCTGAACTGATAGCATTGATACGTGCTTGTGAGCTTAGCACAGGATTATGTGTGAATGTTTACACTGATAGCCGCTATGCTTTCGGAGTAGCGCACGATTTCGGCCTACTCTGGAAGGAAAGGGGTTTTTTGACATCACACGGAACTCAGATTATGTATGGAGAACTAGTACACCAGCTTCTGACTGCACTGACACTCCCTCGAAGAATAGCCATAGTAAAATGCAGTGCACACAAAAAAGTGACAGACAAAGTGGGACAAGGAAATGCATTTGTAGATCGAGTGGCACGAGAAACTGCGATGCAGCCTGGTTCCACTTCTATGTATGTTGTCAAGTCACAAGCTGAACGGTGGCATGATGCAAGGGAGAAGGTGTTAGAGATGCAAAAGACTGCTACTGATAAGGAACGAGAGCAGTGGTCCAAAGATGGAGAATTGGACGATGAAGGCTGTTGGAGGAATAAGCAAATGGATAGGTGGAAGTTGCCTACAGCCTTCGTGCAACCTATGGTTCAAATGGCACATGGGCTAGCACATGTTGGAGCTTCAGCGATTGTGAAATTGCTCACACAAGTCTGGGAGCATCCAGAGATTGCTAGCGTAGCTAAGAGAGTGGTACAGACATGCATGATTTGCCTTAAATACAATCCAGGAAAAGGGACACGAACTCCGGCAGGAGGATTTGCAACACCCACTGCACCTTTTGAAGTATTGCAAATGGATTACATTCAGCTGGAACGCTGTAATAATCGGAAGTACGTTCTGGTGGTGGTTTGTGCATTCAGTAAATGGATTGAAGCATACCCTACTAAGGACAATACTGCAATGACTACTGCTAAGGTGCTTATGAAGGAATTCTTTCCTCGATTCGGTGTTTGCAGATTATTGTGGAGTGATAACGGGCCCCATTTTGTGGCGGACGTTATTAAGTATGTCCTTGTGCAAAAGGCATTGTGCAAAAGTTCCATGCAGTATTTCACCAGCAGGACTGGTGGAGAAGTATAATGGAACTTTGAAACTGAAAATTGCAAAAATACAGGCATCTACTTCTTTGACTTGGCCAGATGCTTTGCCTTTGGCGCTGCTGTCTATCAGATCGGTACCACACTCTCGGACAGGCTTGACACCTTACGAAATTGTCTTCGGGCGCCCCATGAGTATATGGGGGGTGCCCAACCCGAGTTCAGTGTATGATGTACCTTGTGTTTTAATGAATGACTATTTGGCACAATTAACTGATAGTTTGGCTTCTATTCACCAACAGGTTCGAGAAGCACTCCCTGAACGGTCCACAGGAGAAGGTCATAACCTCCGGCCTGGTGATTTTGTTCTTGTGAATTCCTTTGAGAGGTCGAATAGTCTGGAGCCGAGATGGTGTGGTCCTGAACAAGTCCTTTTGGCCACAAGAACAGCAGTGCGAGTACCGAATCGGAAAAACTGGATTCATTCAGTTCATTGTCGGAAGGTACAACCTGACCTGGTGGAGCCTGCTGTGCTGACAGACCATCGAGACATCCTGACTATGGACAAAGGCCGTGCTGTGGGACCTGATGATTCTGAGGAGTTCTTCCCGGACCAAACAACACCTGCATCAGGAAGATACAACTTGCGACCAAGAAAGGAATCTGCGATTGTGTGAGAAGTTGTCGGGACGGTCCCTAGGTTTGTGAAACGGAGAGCCGATGAGGCAAGGGGGGGATCAGCCATGCATTAGAGTAGTGACACCCGTCTTGGCCCGATGGTGAAGAAAACAACGGCTGCCTAGGGGTAAGAGTTCCGACAACACTTTAGAAACAGGACGATACTGTGACTTTTGGTTGAAATGGATAAGAGGAAAGTTTTTGGTTCTGTAGGGTTCATTTTCGTTATAGCAGTCATTGCTACAGTCATGTGGTTTGTTGAGGAGAAAGCTCCTGCCCGTGAACTGTATGTTGTTTCTACTCCAGTTCCTGATGAGCATTTCTTTTATACACTCCCTTATCAAGAATTGAAGCATCGACAGTCTTATCTGAATAACACTTTTATACACATGTTGCATCATACCCACGTTGCTACAAACGCCACAGACTGTTGGATATGTGGGATGATGCCAGCGCACCAAAAGAAAGGGGGTTCATACCACTTCCCTTTTCACACAATGGCTCTTGTAGAGCATGGTACACTCTGCTTTTTGCTACGAGAAAACCTACTGTAGGACGATTGATCTTTAAACTAAACAAAGAATGCCACCAAGATAAAGATGGCTATCCCCAAGCCAATGGAATTATATGGGAATGGGAAGAGTATAAACCGGACAATGCATCAACTCCGTATATCTTCACGAACACCACAGACACTGCTGGACAGGAAAAATTTGTAATCTCTGTGGCCCAAGCACTAGCTGACTTGTGTGTACAAAGCTTAGGCCATATTCCTGTGGGTGTTAGTGACTGCATTGTCATGCTAAACATTGATGGTTTGAATAACAGCACTTTTCTTGCTTCACATAACACTTATTTTGTATGTGGGAATAAGGGTTATTATCGATTACCTGCTGGATGGTCTGGAGTATGTTATGTATCATTCCTATTGCCACCTGTATTCTTAGCACCAGCATCTTATCATAAGGATTTAAAATTGTTGAACAATGTAACTGTAAATAGATTTAAGCGAACTTTATCTGTGGATGAGGTAGATCAGACAGACACTAGTCTACAACAGTATATAGATTTTAATTTAGGATTGTTCTTCTTTGTGGGACCAGCCCTGAATAGCAGAAAGATACGACGATTAACACGAGTAGTGGAGGCTGTCCCAAATCAAACTGCAGCGGCTCTGGGAAACATTACTGAAGAGCTACAGATTACCAGGGTTGTTGCATTACACAATAGAATGGTCCTTGATGTTATGTTAGCGGACCGAGGTGGAGCTTGTAGAATTATCCGAAGTAGTTGTTGTGTTTTTATACCTGATCACACTCCTTCTATATACAAAGCTATCAATAAGTTGCACAAAATTGCAGCAGATATACATCAAGAAAATGGGTCTTGGACGTTCTCTGGGTGGTTTTGGACTCTGATCTCCACATGGGGTTGGAAGGTTCTCACTGGACTATGTATAATTGTTGTCGTATTGTTCACCTGTTGTGTGTGTATTCAATGTAGCCCCATGGTATGTTCGTTATGCATTTCGTTTTGTGTGCCTAATAAACAGACTGTTGTGGATGCTGCCCATAAGAAAACTATAACTAGAGAGATAGCGGACATGATGAGCATTGATATAAACGATGAGTATCTAGATTATCCAAAGAAACCGAATGTCTTCAGCAAATGCTGAAAGGGTCGTCTGTTGTAAATAAAACAGCGATAAATGTTAAGCATCCGCTGAAGACATATTGTTGTGTCTTCAGTGTAGTTTTCTTATGTCTTACTACTTTACGGCCAGACTCCATTTTGTTTTCTGGCCTCCATCTTGTAGGCTACATTGTGCCATGTGCTCGCCACAAGGCAAGTCCTACCTCACTGACCGTCACCCCTGGAGTTTGCCCAGCAACAAGCTATAAATAGTTCCAGCCTATCTAGCGCATGCTCAGTATGTGCAACATCTGTTTCTGATTAGAGGGGATTGGAATGCGCATTCAGGGGGCTTCAGGAAACCATTCACTCCACCTATGTATTGATTATGCTCAAGAAATGTCCCTATACGGCTGTAAATCATGCTCTTCTGCTGTAACCGCCCACTTATGAACCCCTTCTTTGTGTATAAAAGGGGACTGCGTGTCCGTGTTCTTTGTGCTACCTTGTACAATACTGAAGGGTGTTGTGTGGGTTGTAGTACCACCTTTAAAGGTTTATTAAACTTTGTCTTTGTATTTCCAGTTTCCGTGCCAAATTCTTATATAGTCTGAGGACTACTTGTGTACAGGAGAGCGAACCTTTCGCATCTGTGGGCCTGGCTGAGGCCTAAACTCATCAGGGAGACATGAGATACCCAGTTGCTGCACATATGTCAATCTGCCCGGCTCAAACGCGCAATCACTCTTTTGAGTTTTTTGGTATAGAACATATACCCAATCACCCAAGAGGAGGGAACAGAGAACTATCGCTAAGAAGGAGAGAGGCTTATTGGATACTCAAATTACGGAGTGTTGATCAGGGCCTAAACATACACCATGAGCTACACTAATTCTTGGGTACCTAGACAAACAAACCAACCTTCATGAGTGACATGACCGTATTCTGAAAGACCACTGAAGGAATATTGATAGATATTCAGGCTACCAGAACTTGTATGGCTGATAATCATGATGAAATATCTTTAAATATATGTAAATGTTTTATACACCGTTCTATGTCATCTTCACTATCATATGTTCATGACCATAAAGATGTTAGTTTCATTTCCTGTGATGAACCTCATAAGATGGAGAGCTTTAGGAGTACTCCCACATTCACTATACTTACATAAGCACAAACACTTATAGTTACCAAATATATACGCACATCCGATATCCCTGGATGGAATACTGACATAGCCTAAGACAGATCATATGTCTTTACAAACAAATAGTAGAACAGAATTACACGATTAAATCACACTATAAACACTGAGGGCGCACTTGCTCTTATGGCCAAATGTACTAAGATAATGATTAGGGCACCACCTATGCTCTTGCACGTACTTAATAAGAGCAAATATTGTGGTTTTACCAGAACCTCATATCGCACTTGTAATAAGTATTTAAAATTCAGTGCGTTATTCTATATTCACGCAATAAACCTAGGCACTAGAAATCAATAACTTACTTTGTTGGAAGACAATCAAAACGCACAAACAATACGAATTCGCGATATTTAGTTGAATTTATTGGTTTTAAACACCCAACATATATGAGAATCGAGTGGTTTAATGGACATTTGAAAGTCTAATATGGCCGCCACAGCCGCATATTAACTGAATAGGTTCCTAACGCAGTTACGGGGAAAAGCGCATTACTCGCGGTATTAGGCACCCACAAGATCTCGCACAAACGGGATCTAAAAATACATGCCGGAAGCTAATTTTAACTTCAAAATCGCTGAGTTCTCAAGCAAAGTCTGACGAAAGACGGGGGACTGAGGAGAATAACAATTGAAGCTGAAGAAAGGTAGGAAAGAAGAGGGTTTTGCCTTACAACACGAAAATAGATAAGCCTTTAGAAAATAACTTGTTATACGTCAGCTAATAACCTTTTGGTGACAACCCATTGATAGTATAATTAGAAACCTTCAAATAATTAATCATAGATGCAGCGGTTTCCAGACACTAAAGGACTCACCAAATTTTGGGTTTGGATAAAACATTGGGATTTTGAAGTCAGGAACTTTACCACCATAAGATTTAATTACCACGAGGCATAACATAGCATATTGTAGCTGTTGCCAGTGAGTATGGTAAAGTTGAACTTGTATAGCGTATTAGATATTTAATCATATGTGTGCACATAATTTTCATAATACTGAACAGCAGACTGCACTACCAACAAAGCGCACGTATACAGCTGAACGATTTACTGGTAGCTACAGAATAGGCTTTGAATAACCAAATAAGATAAAATAAAATAGGAAGTTCTAGAGACTTGGGTTGTCAGCCAAATTGCATTTAAATCTAAAGGCTCTTGTTAATGAAAGCGACAATAACAACAACACGACTTAATAATAACCTAACTATGCTCGGAAAAGTTTGACTCTAATATTAGATACCAACTTACCATTTCAGCCATTGCTCTTGGATTGGAAGAGAGATATTGGCTACTTCAACAAATATGGTCACAACACAACAGATGTCCCCAATTGAACCGCATTGCGGGTTGGAAGTATCACCGCATAATAAGTAAGTAGAAGTACGATATAACTCAGCAAGGCGCTAGTTATATATACCATCATGCCTGTCCTAAAAATGACCGCCACCGCACATCCCATGGGCCCCTCCAACTTTGTCTGATAGGGCTCGCAGAGCCCCAGGGCCTCTAACGTTAAGAGCGAGGCCTCCTTTGTTCCCTACCTATTCAGGGTCGACCTGGGATTGAGGAAACAAGCGCACACATTTTTAATAGGAACCTCGCTACAACACTCCAATTGCCTGGCCCCAAGATGGCCGCCCCCCAACTCTCGAAGATCCGTTTTTATTATCTTTTAATGGGGAATCCACAAAGATCATGCTGCACCGCTGCAAGGGTCAACTGGCTCATATTACCTTTGTTCTTTTTGCCCAGCAACGCGCTCCTCCTACACATAGCCTCATGCTCCCAGCCCATGCCTGACGCCAAGATGGCCACTGCTCTTTCCCCGGTCCCCTCCTACATGGATGGCTAGGGCTCGCAGAGCCTCGGGCCCCTACATTACCGAGCGAGACCTCTCACATCTGCCTACAGATTACCTGGGATGCGAAATAGAGCGCAAAAGTCCCTAATGGAGCTGCACCCCTCCATTTCGATTCTGCCTGGCCGCAAGATGGCCGATCCTCGACTTTCAGGGATCTACTTTTTAACCAAAGCCTGAACTTATAACGACACTGCAAAGTTGAAAGGAGCTGCTGTGTAAAGGACCCAACGATCCTCCGCTCAGAACCATGCTACTATCAACAACGCACCTCTCCTACATAGTGCCCCTTTCACTCAGCAGATTCTACCTGGCAACAAGATGGCAGACCCCGGCTCGTGAGAGCCCGCATTTAAGATATAGATAGGACCTCTATTCTCTAACTACAGATGCAAGGAGCACCTTATAAGGAGCTCCCTATGGCCTCCCATTCATAACCTAAGGAGTTTCTGAATTCAGTGACTAGTCCTATGCGGAGCCACTCGCCCTCATTTAATCTTGTCTGAGCTTAGGCACAGATGGGCCTCTACCCATCACTACAGCAGTTTCTTGCCCCTATGCAGCTTCCCTTTCTCCAGCCTACAACTCGCTTTGCCTGTTCCACGATGACCTCCAATGTCACCACAGTGATCACCCCCTGATCTTCACCAGTAGGTTAATAAGGTTTCACTCTCTTTCCCACCCCAACACTAACTTTGACACCCTTCCGCATCTCACCCCCAGCTGATGCGCCCAACCTCTTCAAACGGCCTTAACCCCCTCTCTGATACACAAACCTTCTCTTAGAAATTTCCACAATGGCTCAGGACACATAATCACACTCCACACAACTCCCATCGACACACCTGAAACCTCACAGCGCGAACATATTCACAATTAGCTTCCCCCCAACCTCTCTCCTAAAGCGAGACGAAATTTCAAGCACAAACTGATCAGACAACACAAAGAAATTCTATTTATGGACACATATCACTGCCCCTCCAAAGGACAGATTAAGATGGACTTGATCTTTCACATGGAAAGATCAGAGGAATGGAACACTTCCCTCAGAACACAACTCCACATCTCCAAAACCACTACTACCTCACATAGCTGCAAACTTACTTCTTTGCTCCCTAACCGTTCATCAAGGGGTGGGAGCATGTCTATGACCATCTACACTAACGGTACTATACTGATCCAGGCAATCAACGAGACTCTAGAGGCTTTCGACTCCCTCTTCCCCACACTCTGCGCTGCTCTTCCGCGCATCTCTAGTTCCTTCAACGCCTAGCACCCACCTACAGATAACCGTCCCCATCAGGGTTATCAAACTCTCCCTGCCTCGTACCACTCCTCCTCTTCCAGACACCCAGAGACACCCCCCACTCCAGCGCCTCCACAGAGAATGTCCGCCAACTCTCAAAAGGATGACAAACCCGTCATCCTAATTTTACCCACTCTCCGCATCTCCTTGAACCCGCTTGGCCTCCTTTGTCCCCCAATAACACTAAAACTCACCCAGACGTTAGAAGGTCGATTTCACACCATGGCTCAACGCACCCTCCTCCTGGGGTACAAAAAGGAAGCAACATGTTCTACACCAGTACCAATAGACATCACAGCATAAACACGACCGTCACTACACTGGCCGACCTGCCCCTTGATTACCTCACCCCTGCACACAACACCATGGCGCAGCGTCTCGCTTCAGTAGAAAACCAGTTAGAAACCATTTCCCGGGGCCTGAACAAAATCCTTACCAACCTCGACAAGGCCCGAAGGCCCCAACAATGACCCACCAGGTCTCCCCTTCCATTCAACTCCTTCCACCACCAGTGTACCACAAGGCCCGCTGCTTTCCCCGTGACACAGGTACAGAGACCCCCTAGAATGGAGAAGAAAGACCTGTCACAAAAAATCCTAAGGAACACAGCCTGCGGCACTAGAGCTCAGATTCATTCAAATACTGATATCAAGCCCATCTCCTCTGGACTTACAAGGACCGAAGTTACGATGTCTAACAAAGAAGCAGCAGATCTATCCTCCTCATACGACATCCCCCCTCTGATTCCCCTAACTCCAAGATCGAAGTGATCACGGGTCTCGGAAGAGACCCTCCGTGCCCTAAACTCCCCAGACCGCCTTTCCTCACCTCCCTTCCTAGAGCACCCATTGAAATGAACCCTAGCACTAAAGAGCTGTCCACCAACTGCATGATCATCAACTGCAGATCGGCATCCATGCATGCAGCCAAACTAGCAGAAGCCATTCTCTCGTAGGACGTTGACATTGCGTTCATCACAGAGACCTGGCTCAATGAACTCTCCTCACCATGCTTAGACATGCTTGTGCCCCCTGGGTTTTCCATTATCAACAAAAAACAGAAAGTTCAATGAGGGGCTTGCAGTAGCCATCATCCATAAAGACAACATCTCCATCATGGAAATAGACTTGTGCAAATACAACACAGTTGAATGCCTTACCGCAAACATGAAGAACAACGATAATGAAACATTTCTCTGTCACCTTTTGTACCACCCACTAGGCAATTACTCAGCTTTTGGGGAACAACTATCAGACCTGATTACTCACTGTGCTCTTGGAGACTCCAACACCTTAATTCTTGGTGATCTTAACCTGCAATGGAATGAAACACATAATCCCCTAATTTTAACGCTATCCAATCTTCTCGGCGACAATAATTTAACACAACATTGCACAGAGGACTTGCACTACAAAGGAGCTACCCTAGATGCCATCATCGCCAAATGAGACGCTATCTCGATCGAACACGTACTCCCAGTGGACTGGTCGGACCACCACATGATCCTATTCCATATCAACCAACAAATTCTCTCTCAACCACCTTTGCAAGACCCCCCAAATGGGTCAGAAACCTCCCCCAGATTCCCATGGAAGTCCTCGAAGAAAGGATAAGCTCGCTCCTGCCCTGCCCCAATGACCACCTCTCCACTGCCAAACTCACTACGCTGTACAACTCTAATCTGGAGACTATGCTGGACCAACTCGCTCCCCGAAAATTGAAGAACGGCAGAGCCATTCCATCCAGGTCTTGGTTCAACACAGACTCTAATGCCAAAAGGAGAAACCTAAGAGCCATAAAAAGAAGCTGGAGGTAGAACCCTACCTCCTCTCTCCACGAACAACTAAAAAAAAACAGCCAGCAGGGAATACAATAATCACATCAAAAACAAGAAATTCACGTTTTTTTGCTCTGCACTGGATAGTGCAAAAAATAGACCCAGAGAGCTCTACAGCATCACTAGGCAACAAACCTCCAAGCCAGTGGCCTCCTGAATTCAGGCATCTAACAAACTTGGTGACAACTTCGCCAACTTCTTTAACAACAAGATCACAAAGATCGAACTCTCTCTGGACACCATTAACACTCGACCCATCAAGAGCACCATGCCTGGGGCGGTCGTTGTCGCTCCTTGCCTCGCCTCTAATTCTGGCTAAGTTTCCGCCCCATCCAAGAACATGAGATAATCACACTGATCTCCACTTCCAAACCCTCTTCCCATGTCCTTGATCTCATTCTACCCCTACTAACCAAAAAACTGAAGCACTCCCTAGCACTGCTTTGGTGTACAATAATAAACTACTCCATGGAAAATTGAGACGTTCCAGACTGCCTTAAAGTAGGTCAAGTCACAGCCCTGTTGAAAAAATCTAGCCTTGATACAACGGATTTGAATAACTTAAGACCTGTATCTAATCTTCCCCTTCTATACAAAATCCAAAAGAAGTGCTTACTCCAACAGCTTACCCAACACCTGGATAACATCAATCTCTTGGACTCCCACCAATCTGGCTTCAGAAAAGGCTGCAGCATAGAAACCGCGATCCTCAACATCATAGAAGATATCCACCACTCACTAGACTCTGATAAATGCTGCCTCCTCATTCTCCTCGACCTATCAGCAGCATTTGACACAGTAGACCACAAACTCCTCATTAGGGCTCTCCAAGAAAGAGCCGGTCTTAGTGAAGCGGTCCTCCAATGGTTTTCCTCATTCATACACAATCACACTAAAAAAATCAAAATCAAAAACTTTTCTTCTGACTCTCACCCTATAAACAAAGGAGTCCCTCAAGGCTCAGTGCTCTCCCCGCAACTCTTTAACATCTACATAGAACCCCGCACCAAACTACTCAGAGCAGCCAACATCCGCTTCCATCTTTACGCAGACAATACTCAGATATATCTGGAAACCTCCTCCCTCAGTGACATTCAAGGACTCAATGACGTACTGAATGATGTCCAACACTGGCTGTCTTTGAATCATCTTAAACTAAACCCCAACAAAACCGAGATTCTTCTCATTTCAAACAAGGAGGAGAACCCTCAAATTGCTGAATGGCTAAAAGCCGTAAATGCGCTCAACAGGAATCTCACCCTAGCTGACTCTGTCAAATCATAGGTATCACACTAGACCAGAAACTAAACATGACCAGACATATCAAGAATTTGGCTAAGAGCGCCTTCCTTAACCTCAAACTTCTGAACAAAATAAAACCCTTCATTCCGCCTGGTGATATCAAACAGGCCACTCAAACTCTGGTACTGTGAAGGCTAGACTATGGGAACGTAATCCTCACAGGAATTGCAAATTCACACCTAGCTCCCATCAAAACAACTCTGAATGCGGCAGCCAGAATGGTCACCGGAATCAAGAAATTTGACCACATCTCTCCTGCACTCAGTGAACTTAAGTGGCTCCCAGTTGAAATGAGGATCAGCTTCAAAGTAGCGTGCCTCACTCATAAAGCCCTACATAGTGCAAACCCGAATTCCTGACGGCCAAACTC
Source organism: Lissotriton vulgaris (assembly GCF_964263255.1). Lineage (NCBI taxonomy): Eukaryota > Metazoa > Chordata > Amphibia > Caudata > Salamandridae > Lissotriton > Lissotriton vulgaris. The sequence goes on along the minus strand of NW_028254922.1, from coordinate 199,842 downwards.
AAAAAAGCTGGTCAGGCCAGGAACCTCAGAAGCTCTAACTCCCTCCTTGTCATCCCACCTAAAACTCAAAAAAACAAAACTGCGACTCGTTACTTCGCCGGAAGCGCGCCTAAAATCTGGAACTCCATTCCCCCCACATCAGAACTATTCTCTCCTTTGTAAAATTCAAAAGCCAACTCAAAATCCTGTTCCTCAATCGTGCCCCAGGGAGTCGATAGGAGTCCTCAGAATGGGGTAACAGACTCTTAATTTCCGCTCCATCATCATGTCAGTGAGACTACGAAACAGATGTTCCCTCGACTACGAAGCTGACCCCTCAACATCGCCATGCATTTTTTTTGTCTCTTTCTCTTGTCTCATTTGTTATCTTTGCAATGTATCCTCTATAAAGCGCTCGGATACCCTTGGGTCTGGCTAGCGCTATATTAAGCTACCAAAATAAAATAAATAAATAAGATTATACTAATACTATACCATTGTCTATCCACAGAAATTGGCAATAGCCTCCCTAATTCTTGTACAATCTCTGCTGATTGTGATGTAAAATACAAACAATAAAGATGTACTACAACCACATTTCACAGGTGTTTCTCTTGAAGCTTCAGAATTTTATAGCACGTTCTTGATGCAAAGACTTTCACCATCACATTTTTAATGCCACGTGAAACAAAAATAGCCAAACCCTCTTTCCCCTCCCTAAAGATGATGGGATACCTTGAGAACAGTATTATTTATATACATTGATAGTAATGGGATCTACAGCCCATGTTTACTGACAGCACATAGTGTCATAGTTTTGGAGGTATGCCGGCCAATCTTCATTATTTTTTCTTTATTTGTAGTACACTTGGATGGAGCTAAAAAGGGCACTGTAATAGCAAACTTCCTTTGGTTAGACACCTCTAATTGACTACTCCGGGTCGGGCGTCAGTCATTTTCTGTGAGCCCTGGTACGATGGGCAAAGTTCACAATGGAGAACAAATGTTGTGGGAATCTATTCATTCGGTTACACTGACTGTTGAGAGGATAACTAGCTGGAGGTGGATAAAAGAACCCTAATGAGCAAGCACTTATTTTGCTGCAATTTGGGTTAACAAAATTCAAATGGGACATCAAAATACCTGCACACTCTGAGTACTTACAACTATAGTCTCCCTCAGCAGATTTCACTCTGGGGCCAATCCAATGTACTCTACAGGCCATGATCCTTTTATCAATAATGACAGATTCACAATCTAGAGTCCTCCTGCACCAAAAAGCAACATTAAAAATTAGACTTTGACAAGTTTCCTGAGTGCCTTCTAAAAAGGGAAGGGTTCCCACTAGAACCATTGTGTAAGGAGTACACTCCAGTGGTAAATTGCAGACTATCAGGGGCGCCTAGAAACTGAAGCATAAGGGCAGACGGCTGTCAATGTGGTACATTTTTGATCCCCAAGTAGATCTATCCCTGCCAACCTGAGGAGAATCTGGCTTGGACCTCATCCCGGCATCCTGTTTGCTTTGTTTATGGGCACACCTAACAGTGCCAGGGTCAGATCCCTTTACATACAGTTGGGTGACCAGGTTCTCTCGTGGGGGGTCAATTCGATGCCCTTCTTTAGTAATTTTCACTAGGGATGAGAGCTGTTCTTCTTTTTTTACCAAAGAGAACAATATAGGCTTTAGGATACATGGTAGGAGATTTGTTATCCTAGGGTCATATAATAATAATAATCCACATTTGTCAAGCATGAACAATCACCTGTAAGGGTCTCCAGGTGCTGAGGGCCCTCAGGAAGATTAAGCAAGCTATTGCCCAGAGTAACATGGTGCCGGGCTAATCTGACGGCCGGCGAACGAACCGCAATCCCCACATTCCAGCGGCAGTCACCCTGGCCGCGGAGCCACACCTCTCCCTTAGGGTAGAACTCTTCTAAAAGGGGTTGAATCCTATCTTTTCCCAGGTGATTAGCTGAAGTATTCTTGGCCTGGTTAGGACTTTGCATATGCTTTTGGTTGACCAAAGGTTGTTTCTTAGAGATTCTTCCCAATTCTACCCTTTTCCTTTTTCCACCTTTGGGTTTTAAGATTTCATCCCCACCCTCACTTTCCATTCCAGTTTGATGGGGGCAGGTGGGACGGTTACAGACAACAATGGGGGACAGGGGAACTACTGGGTGTGTCACCTACTAAACATTAGACCCTGCCTTCAACTGCTCTTGACCTGCAACCATGCTGGGGGTACAGGTGAAGAAAGAGACATCCTATATTAAGTCAATTCTATTTCTTAGTTTAAAAACCCGACAGCCCGCTGTCGAAAGCCATCAAGGTAGGTGCTGGTGACCGGAGGTGCTAGGTTTGTCTTGTGTTTCCCCATCCTAGTAGGATTAGTGTCCAGCACAAGGTTTAATCTGATACAGTGATAAAGAAACTAGCAAAAATTGTTTGTGTCCTTTCATCATAATCATTATCATGACCTTATTTGGTTTTATCCAAACTATCAAAGTATACATCATCCATAAGTAACAATCATTGACTAAAATAAACTTGGCCAATTTACAAATGAAAAACAGCATGAATAACAACCTCCATAAATCTGCTTAAAAACTACAAACAACAACATCCTATTGTGTATTTAAAGGGCTTTGTGCATGATGTAATTAAATAGCCATAATAAAAATGTCACTTACAAAAAACATCCAAGTTGCCAGTAATACAAAAGGTAAAAACCTCATAGACAGTCTAGGTCACAAACTTCTGTTTGAGTCCTTAAAAGAAATCTGCCATAGAAATTGTACAGTACCTTACGAAGTCCCTAGACTTTTGGTACCCCTCCTACAGTAGAACCACAAGGGTGGGCCAGCCCAGCCTAGATAGGCCGTGGGCAGGCGCAGATGGACACACTCATGCACGTCCTGCGCGGTGGGAGTGTCACCATGCCTTTATGGCATCGGGCAATCTGACCCTGCCTCCCGCACCACAGAGAATGCTGGGGAACATAGTCCCACCGCAGCCCTCGCCAGCCAGGCAGACAGGAATCCACAAGAATCAGTGGGGCCTCGGAAGGCCCTGTATTTGTGTACCCACGCTGTGGGAGTTTCACCATGCCTTTATGGCGTCTGGAAGACTGGCCCTGCCTTCCGCGCCTCAGTGAATGCTGGGGGACCGAGTCACACCCCAGGCGACGCCATCCAGGAAAACAGGAATCTACAAGAATCAGTGGGGCCTCAGATGGCCCTGTATTTCCTCACACATAATCTGTTTATCTTTGACTCTCTCACTCACTATTTGAGCATCATATCCACCCTTCATTTCCTTCCTCATTCACCAAAGTCAAGCAATCAATGCAAGCTCTCTCCCACGTAGAACCATGAAAGGTGATTTAAACCACTGACTGGGGTGTGTATCTATAAATCCATAACACATTCCACAACTCTTGTTTGCAGTACGAATTACTTCCAGCCTTCAACTGCAACTTGGCCAAACTGTTTTCGCTTGGATGAGATAACATGATCCTGTAATCCTGTACGTGGCAAAATTGGACAAATTCAGCCATCTTTTTTAAACAACTTGGTGACCATTACCTGTAACAATCTCCTAAGGAAACCCTTCTCTCACAAACACATCTTTGCAAAAAAAGAAATTTCTCACATACCTTTTTATGTCCCTATCCATATTTGTCCACCAAAAGTTTACATGTGCTTTACATTTCATGGCCGATAAACCACCATGACCTTCATGCACCAATTGCGTCAATAGACTCTAGTATCACCAGTTTCTCTCCTCTGGACAAAATCTCATCTACACTGACAACACCGAATAAACCAATTTGTATTTTCTGATACATTTATCACTAATTCAGTTCAGTTCAGTAATCTTTATTTCGGTTTAAAAAACCATAAAAGATACATATACACATTATAATACACACATTTATGAAAGCATTTCAAAAGGTGCCGATTGTCCACAAATGTTGCCAATGGTAATACATTACCAAGGATGGCCTTGGTATAAATACATTGGTTAAAATGGTTTAAAAACTAGTGGAATTACAGTAAATGGGATACGCATTTGAAGTGGAAGAAAGAGCTAGTAGTGATATATCCAAAGTCAAGTGTACAATTAATTCATTTTTCTATGAAAAGAAAACAAAAATCGGTCTATACGTGAGTAAGAATAGATTCCATATAAACATATTAAAGTTCAGTGCAAGGCTAGAGGTGATTTATACATGCATTCCTTCTTCCTTATTAAATTCACACCGAACAGATACCTACTCATACTAAAAACTACAGGTTGAGATGTATCTGATCTCAATATTCTCTCTGCCTCAATACAGGATTGTGTGCCCAATAATCGGCAGATGGGTCTGATCCATTTCCTTCTACATTTTTGGTAAGCTGGGCAGAAGAATAATAAAATGTAGTTTGTTTTCTTTTACTCCCATAGTAAACAGATCACAACAATCAGAACTTGCCTTTTCCATTTCTTTTAGCCCATTTTATTGTATTGGCATTTAACTGTAACACACCATATCGAAATTTAAGATATAGAGATTTTGCCAACTGTGACTGGACTTCGTTTAGAAATTCCTCAAAACTCCAGGATGGTTTAATTAAAATATGTGATTAGTCATTTTGAACGAATGCCCAAAATGCCTGTTTTAACACTTTTTAGAGACCATAGTCATATCTGCTGGACATTCCCAAAAGTGTTTAATTCCTACTTTGTAAAAACAGTCTTGAATGGAAAGGGGCGACCACTCGGTCCCCCCGAACGTATGGTGGAGTACCCCGATCCCCCCGGGAAGCCATTTTGGGCGGGAGGCGAGTCTCGGCTGGTATGCCCGAAGCGGCGTAGCCGGGGCGCGCCTTTTCCCGCCCAAGAGGGGGTTGTCCTAGACACCAACACCGCTAGCCACGCCCTGGAGGCGGATTGGAGATGGGTACACGCCCGCCCGAAGAAGGATAAAAGGAGCGACAAGCCAAGGAAGCATCCTCTTGTTCCTGTGCTCTGAAGCTGCACCTCCCCGTTGCACGTGAGCTCGAGACGGAACGAAGAGCCATTTTTGAGAATTTAATCGTGTGTTTTCTTCTTTCAGTGAGTTCGGGGCTTTCTGCTTAGGACCTTTGAGGAATATACGTGGACGATGCCTAGCAAGAAGGTCGGAAAGAGGATCGGGACCGATCAGATGCTCCGTATGCTGATGAAAGACATGGCGGATATGAAAAAGCAGATGGCGGTAATGAATGGTGTTGGGGGGCCTAAGAGAGTCATCGGGCCGGCATTGCCGGGAGTAGTCCCTAGCGGGAGAGGCAGAAGGGCCAAGAAGGGAGCGTCGGGGGGGGAAGCCCCGGTGCCTGAAGTACCCCCTGCGCACCCGGTCACCCCGATCGAGGCCCCGACTCCGGTCCCAGACGTGGGCCAACCCATCCCTGTGGTAGTCACTCCGGTGAACGGGGAGGATATGCCTCCTGAGCTGGCTGCCCAGTTGGCGGCATGGTTAGGCAAAGAAAACGAGGGGGCCACGGCTGAGGAAGCCAGGGCAATAATGAAGCAGTTGCGGCAATCGAAAGATGCTGCGAAGGCACCGTCTCCTTTTGTTTCCCCGCAGGCTCCCGTGGAACAACCAGGGTCGGGCGTTGGTTCGGCAGGAACTACGGTCACAGTGGCCGGTTCAGGTAAGCCATTGCCGATTGCGGGGGAGGGATCGGTACCTTCAAGGAGGGAAAAAGTTGTTCAGCATATCCCGATGGATGTAAAAGAGAGGATATGGTCTGATAAATATGTGAAACTTGTAGGTGGTGGGAGGTGCACAGCTTAAAGATTAGTATATTGTAGTAGAAATATAGGTTGGTTTTAGGGTGCTCTCGAGGGTGGTGCAAACCGTCAATGCACCTAGATATGAGACACTGAGTTGTGTATGCAGAAGGCCTTCTGATACATCCCCTCATGAGGCACACCACTGGCGCTCATAAAAAATGATTCGCAGAAAAGTTGGTTGAAAGGTTCAAAGTTTCAAAGGTTCAAAGTTTTCAACGTTTTAATGATGTTTAGATCATGCTGATATTTACAACATATCAGTTACGATGTTGGTTTGTTATGTTGATTCAAAAGTTAGTCCCAATGCATTTCGGGCGGGAGAGCCCTTGATCACGGAGGCTTAAACTCAACCCCCTTGTTTTTATCATTCACACAAGCGACTCACTTCGCTCTATTTTCTTTCTCTTCAGACTCCGTGATCAAGGGCTCTCCCGCCCGAAATGCATTGGGACTAACTTTTGAATCAACATAACAAACCAACATCGTAACTGATATGTTGTAAATATCAGCATGATCTAAACATCATTAAAACGTTGAAAACTTTGAACCTTTCAACCAACTTTTCTGCGAATCATTTTTTATGAGCGCCAGTGGTGTGCCTCATGAGGGGATGTATCAGAAGGCCTTCTGCATACACAACTCAGTGTCTGATAAATATGTGAACATGTTTTCCTTGTTGACCGATCATTATGAGATTGAGCATGTGAAAAATCAAAAAGTGTTTCTGCATCCTAGTGTATGGCGCGCCAAGATGGCCGCTTTCAGGGTGGATGAGTCAATCGACAATTGGGGCAGAGCGTTTGGAATGTTCATTGCAATTATGGGGGAACGTAGACCCGAATTGTTGGTGGGATTGGCCGTGTATCAGACACGTATCATGGAATTTTTTGGGACATATGGTGGCAATCAATTGGTTGCATTACGATAGCATTTTTCGTAAGTCCAAGGAGCACGACTCATCCCTGACGTGGGATTGTTTCGACTCCATTTCCTGGCAGAAAATGGAGAAGTCAGGCTCGGCGAAGTCGCCATCTTTAGGGGGGGGTATGGTCGAGTTTGCCCGCCATTCGCCTGGGACGCCCTTTCGGGCAGGATCGAGCAACGATCAGCAAACAAAGAATAATGGCAACTCAGGTAAAAAAGGGGTCTGCTGGAGCTTTAACAGAGGTAAATGTACTAGGCCGCAGGGATCTTGCAGGTTTAGGCATGAATGTACTGGGTGCTGGCAGTCCTCCCACCCCGAGACCATGTGCAGAGCCAAAAATGGTGATCCAGGAAGTAGGGGGGGCGCCAAACAGGTCTGAAATAGTCCGAGGTGCGCCTCTCCCTACCCCGATTGATATCATGGCAATGATTCCTTGGTTGAAGAATATCCGGATCATATCTCCGCTGGGGTGTTGCGAGATGGTTTTTCATATGGTTTCCGCATCCCGGCGGGGGATTTTCAGGGTAAAGCACAATGCAGGAACCAACTGTCGGTTCTGCAGAATACGGCGGTGGTACAAGCTAAGATTGGGAAGGAGGTGACCCGGGGTCGGGTTGCCGGCCCATTTGACATGCCGCCTGTTGCTAATTTTGTTTGTTCGCCTCTGGGAGTAGTCCCCAAGAAGGACCCAGGGGAATTCAGGTTGATACATAATTTGTCGGCCCCAAGGGGTCTTTCGGTGAACGACGCAATTGACCCCGGAGTTTGTTCGGTGCGGTACGCATCTTTTGATGAGGCTGTCGCCATGTTGAATCGCCTGGGGCCCGGAGCGCTGATGGCCAAGTCGGACATTGAGTCGGCGTTCCGGTTGCTCCCGGTACACCCAGATGATCAACGTCTCCTTGGTTTCATGTTTCAGGGCCGCTATTACATGGATAAATGTATGCCAATGGGTTGCTCCATTTCTTGTGCGTATTTTGAAAAATTCAGTAGTTTTTTACAATGGGCTTTCACAAGAACAACAGGATTTACACATGTCATGCATTATCTTGATGATTTTCTATTTCTGGGGGCAGCCGGGGACATGGAATGTGCACAGGCTTTGAATGAATTTTGTAATCTCATGACCCGCTTTGGCGTGCCATTGGCACCAGGTAAGACAGTGGGCCCGGCTACTTCGCTCGAGTTTCTTGGAATAGAGCTCGACTCCGAAGAGGGGTGCTTCCGTTTGCCTAAGGAAAAGGTAACAAAGTTTAAGACATCACTTGAAACATGTATTGGTGAGACGAAGGTTAATTTGCATCAGTTGCAGCAAGCTGTGGGTCAGCTGAACTTTGCCCTTAGAGTAATACCGATGGCTCGCCCCTTTTCCCGCTCTATTGCTCAAGCCATGGTCGGCCTTAAAGAAGGACACCACCGCACAAGGCTCTCAGCAGAGGTCCGCCAGGACATGCGCATATAGTTGGCATTCCTGGCGGATTTCAACGGTCGTGTCGTATGGACCAAACCAGCGGTCTCCTCCGTGGAGCTGGGGTTGTGGACGGACTCGGCAGGGAGCGTGGGTTTTGGCGCCATCCTGGGTAATCATTGGTCGGCACAAACCTGGCCGCCATGGTGGCACGAGAATGGGTTGACGGGTAACATTGGGTTTCTCGAACTGTTCCCTATCCTGGTGGCCTTGAAAACATGGCCTGAGGATTTTCGTGATCGCTCTGTCGTTTTCTGGTCTGATAATATGACTGTGGTTGAGTGTATCAATAGTCAGGCAGCACGCTGCAAATGGATTTTGAGACTGTTGAAGGAAATTGTCCTGCTGTGTATGAGACTAAACGTCCACTTTAGGGCGAGACATGTGCCAGGGGTGTTAAATCAGGCAGCTGATGCACTTTCTCGTTCCCGTATGCAGGCCTTCTGGGGTTTTCTGCCCTCAGCGGACCCGGTGGCGGCACCATTTCCCGAAGCTCTCTGGTCTCTTGGTGCCCCGGACTACAAGACCTCGTGGGAGAGAGTTTAGCACCCAGGACAAGGAAGGCTTATGAAGGGGCGTTCCGTTCTTATTTGTCCTTTTTTGGGTTCAGCTAGGGGGGAACTCTGGGGCCAAGAAGAGTATGTCCTGAACTTTTTGTTATCATTACATCGGGCAGGCAAATCAGTGGCTACGGCCAATAGGCACCGGGTCGCCATTTCTTTCATGGCACGGGCCCATGGCATACAGGATCCCACGGCGTCTTTCTTGGTGCAGAAGGCGCTGCGTGGGTGGCAACGCCGTGAGGTTTGCAGAGTGGATGAAAGACATCCGATAGGTCTTGAAAGGTTGGCCCTGTTACTGTCCGTACTCCCTGCGACATGTTAGTCTCAATCAGAGACAGTGCTATCCCGGGCCGCTTTTGCATTAGCATTCCATGGGGCTATGCGGGTAAGCGAGCTGGTAGCGAGGAACAAGCGGGATACGGGGGGAGGTTTGTGCCGTGAGCACATCCAAATTAAGGGGGAGACAATGGTAGTCTCATTTGTCAGGTCCAAGACCGATCAGAAAGCGATCGGGGACAGTGTAGTGGTTCAGCGGATTCCGGGATCTCCCATGTGCCCGGTAGCATGCGTTGAGGAGTATTTGGCGCAGAGGGCGGCAACATGGGAGGGAAGCTTGCTGAGGCACGCAGACGCCACCCCGCTGACTAGGTTTCAGTTTCAGCGGGTGCTAACGATGGCGATCGCAGCGGCGGGCTTGAACCCGTGCGAGTTTGGGACCCATTCCTTCAGGATAGGGGCTGCTACAGAGGCTACAGCCAGGGGTCTGAGTGTGGAAAAAGTGAAACAGTTGGGGCGTTGGTCCTCGAATTGTTATAAAAGGTATGTGCGGTTGCACATGTTGTGAAGCCTATGTCTTGTACTCACGCTTCTTGTTTTTGTTTGGTTTACAGTGTCGCGAGCTTACGAAGCGGGGCGGACTGTGCAGTCGACCCGACACCTGGGAACCAGCGGTCAAAGATCACCGGCTGAGGAAAGAGTGGTGTGGGTCGTGGGCCACTCATACGTGAGGCGTGCCGCAGACGTATTCAAAGCAGGTGACATGATTCACATGGCTGGGGAATACGGGTACAGGGTGACCTTCTACGGAAGGGGCGGGCTCTGTATTGACCAGTTTCAAAGTTTTATCGAGGGTTTGTTAGGGCGGACAAGGTCACCGCCATCTATAATCATAGTGCATCTTGGGGGCAATGATTTGGTGACCACTGGTAGACGACTACTTCTCGAGGCGATACTATCCACAGTGAGTTGGTTGGCGAGAAGGGTTCCAGGGTGCACGATTGCATGGTCCCATATGATTCCACGGAAAGTGTGGCGGGGGGCTATTTCGGTGGCTGCTGTAAATCATTCAGTGAAGAAGGTGAATAACAAGCTTGGTAGATTGTTCCGTACTAGTACATTGCATTCTATTCCGCATGGGTGTATCAGGGGGGACCAAATGTATCTGGAGGATGGAGTTCATTTGTCCCGGGTGGGGAATTCTTTACTCATAGGAGACTTCGTAGCTTGGTTAAAGAGTTTGCAGCCATGACCTTTAAGTAGGAGTTTTTGTGGGGGGTCTGGATAGCCGGTCAACTATCCGGCCTGTGGCGGTAAGGTCATGATCGGTGAGCAGGAATTAGAAGATCCCTAGAGGTAGGGCGTCACCCATTATGGATGGGAGCGCCCGGGGGGAGGCGGCCATTGGCCCCTCAAACGGGGAGGCGGTCCCCTCTAAGGATGGGGACGCCGAAAGGGAAGGCGGCCATAGGCCCCTCCCTGGGGAGGAGGGGCTAGGGCCCCTCCTGGAAATTTCCCGGGGCCAGGACATCTGCGACGGCAGATGTGGTAAGTTGTGTGGGGTGGGAGGGGGGTCTACGCTACCTTCTAGACACCTCACACGAGTCCTCGGACAACCACTAAAGATGGCGTCGAGTTATCAAGGGGCCCCCGCTAAGACAAGGGAAATTGGTAGTTGGCACAGAGGTACAGTCCTCTGTGCGACCGCCCCCTCACAAGTGAGGGGGGGAGATCTGGTAGTGGGGATCTGACACCGGTTACGACCTTGCCGTTGGCCCGTAAATGTTAGGATGTACAATTTCAAAGTTTGAGTAATGCATTTGCAGGATGTTTAGTATCGGCTAGGAGAACCTTTGTATTAGAGATGTGTTAAGGTCAGGCAAGAACATCGTAATGTGTAAATGAAATTGTACATGATATGAAACTGTTATTTTAACGTTTTAATTTTTTTTCATATTTTAATAAATATGGCCGGGAGGGTAACTCCCTCCCGCCTTCCACAAGTTCAGAACTGTTTCCGTCTTCCCATCCTTGGGGATTGTGTTGAGAGGGGGTGGCGGGTATCTCAGCCATATGGAAAGGGGCGACCACTCGGTCCCCCCGAACGTATGGTGGAGTACCCCGATCCCCCCGGGAAGCCATTTTGGGCGGGAGGCGAGTCTCGGCTGGTATGCCCGAAGCGGCGTAGCCGGGGCGCGCCTTTTCCCGCCCAAGAGGGGGTTGTCCTAGACACCAACACTACTAGCCACGCCCTGGAGGCGGATTTGAGGTGGGTACACGCCCGCCCGAAGAAGGATAAAAGGAGCGACAAGCCAAGGAAGCATCCTCTTGTTCCTGTGCTCTGAAGCTGCACCTCCCCGTTGCACGTGAGCTCGAGACGGAATGAAGAGCCATTTTTGACCCACCCACCAGCCCCTGATGACAGCGATTTGTGGAATAAAGTCGAGTGTCATGTTATTGTTTTCTCTTACAGGTTGTTTTAAATAAAGTTGGTAATTTGGTGTGTAATAAAGTTGATAATTTTTTCCTTTTCAGCATGTATTCAGCAAAGTAGTTGCACCAGATGCTCGGTAGAGATTATATTTCGATTCGCTTAAGTATAAATTGTTTTTTCTCCATTTTTAGTCTTAGATTGTTGTATTTATTTTGGTCGGGCGGTAAGGTCATGATCGGTGAGCAGGAATTAGAAGATCCCTGGAGGTAGGGCGTCACCCATTATGGATGGGAGCGCCCGGGGGGAGGCGGCCATTGGCCCCTCAAATGGGGAGGCGGTCCCCTCTAAGGATGGTGACGCCGAAAGGGAAGGCGGCCATAGGCCCCTCCCTGGGGAGGAGGGGCTAGGGCCCCTCCTGGGAATTTCCCGGGCCAGGACATCTGCGACGGCAGATGTGGTAAGTTGTGTGGGGTGGGAGGGGGGTCTACGCTACCTTCTTGACACCTCACACGAGTCCTCGGACGACCACTAAAGATGGCGTCGAGTTATCAAGGGGCCCCCGCTAAGACAAGGGAAATTGGAAGTTGGCACAGAGGTACAGTCCTCTGTGCGACCGCCCCCTCACAAGTGAGGGGGGGAGATCTGGTAGTGGGGATCTGACACCGGTTACGACCTTGCCGTTGGCCCGTAAATGTTAGGATGTACAATTTCAAAGTTTGAGTAATGCATTTGCAGGATGTTTAGTATCGGCTAGGAGAACCTTTGTATTAGAGATGTGTTAAGGTCAGCCAAGAACATCGTAATGTGTAAATGAAATTGTACATGATATGAAACTGTTATTTTAACGTTTTAATTTTGTTTAATATTTTAATAAATACGGCCGGGAGGGTAACTCCCTTCCGCCTTCCACAAGTTCAGAACTGTTTCCGTCTTCCCATCCTTGGGGATTGTGTTGAGAGGGGGTAGCGGGTATCTCAGCCATATGTGTTTCAGCCACACTAATACTTTGGTGTTTTTAAACTTTAAAATGTCCTTTAGTCCTACTCTGTAGAGGGCAAGTTCAACTGTGGACCACAGGCGAACCCAAAACAATAAGGGACGTAAGCTCACCTGATGGTCTATATGGCGTATGTTGAGATCTATTGCTATGGGAATTAACGGTGTACGCTTTAGAAAGGCTCAGTAGCTTTCTAAAATATGTATTCTCCTCGACCCTGAGGACATAATTGTTCAAAGGGCCCCATAATTCTGCTCCATATATGCACAACGATTGTGCCCTGTACTTGTACACCTCAAGGGCCGGGGAGACTGCTTTGGATATAGAGCTCTGATGCTTCTTAACAATTGGTATAGCATTTTGGAGTAAAATTGCCCTACTCTTCTCCAGATGTGTTTTCCAATTCATTTTAGTATCCAGGGTGACGCCTAAGTAGCTAAAATTATGAACATATTCCAATGTCTGATTCTTAACAGTTAAATTCTTTTTAAAAGGTTTGTGCGGATTTATTGCCATATATTTAGTTTTGTTCGAGTTGATCTCCAGGCCTTTAGACTCGCAATAGATCCCAAAGGTGTCTAATAATCTTGGCAAACCTTTGGGAGTTTGTGAAATTAAAATGGTGTCATCAGCAAATAAAAGAGCCGTTACTGGCACACCACACAGTTTGAGAGAAACGTGTTCGCAGACCAACACAAATTCTGGAATATCATTAACATATAGTGAGAATAAGGTGGGTGCCAGTACACATCCCTGCCTTACGCCGCTGCTGATCTTAATGGGATCTGTAAGTTCATCCCCCGATCCCCATCTAACCCTTGCAAAGTTGTCCTCAAGCAGCCCTTTTATCTGCATGAGTATTTCTCCCGGTACACCTTGTTTTTTTAAAGAATTCCACCTGAAATTTCTGGAGATGAGGTCGAAGGCGGCCTTTAAATCGACAAATGCAATGTACAAATGTCCCTTTTTATATATTGTATATTTCCAGTTAATACAAAGGAATTTAAAAACATGGTCGATCGTACTCGTTTTAGCTTTAAAGCCTGCCTGGTACCTTGATAAAATACTGTTCTCCTCAATCCATTCGTTCAATTTACTTAAAATTGGCGAGCATATATTTTCTGTAAAACATTTATTAAGCTAATTGGTCGATAGTTTCTGGGATGATATCGGTCACCTTTTTTTAAAATAGTTGTAATCTCAGCTCCTTTCCATGATTCAGGTATCGCTGAACCTGTGGCTACTGAGTTACATATACAATTAATATAAGGGCCCCAGACCTCCTTATCATGTTTCCATAAATCACCTGCTATCTTATCTGGGCCTGGAGCCTTCCCAGGTTTAATTGCATCTATTGCTGCAAGGGTTTCTTTCAAGCTAAAATGTAATAGTGCTAAGACTGTGGAATGTACGCTAATTCATTCCTTCTACCAGCCGCCTGCCAAATTTTGTATTACCTTCAACAGACTTTCATCACTACCCCGTCACCTTCCATTCTTCTGCAGCAATTGAGCCACCCAACAGCATTTCTAAATTAGTTACCATCCATCAGTTTCACAATCATCCGCTGAAGGTATTCTTAATTGTGATAGACAATCAGCTTTGACTTTTCTCATCCCATTTACATATTTCATCTCAAAATAATATTCCTGGGATCTAAACAGCCACACAGCTATAACAGCAGGGGCCCTCACTCCACTGATAGTTGTGAAAATATCTACCAATGGCTTGTGGTCGGATCTTAGTTCAAATCTTGTTCACCATAAATAGTTTATAAAATATTGCATCTGCAACAAACATGCAACGCCTCTTTTTCAATCAGAGAATAACTACCTTCTGCACCTTTCAATGTTCTCAATGCAAATGCTAGGACTTGTTCTCTTCCTTCATGTATTTGCATCAAAACTGCACCCAGGCGATATGCTCTTGGATCCTTCACCAAAACTGTCTTTAACTCATAATATACAAACTTAAAATAGGAGTTTAGCCATGCCTTCTTTAACATAGGTAAAAGAGCTCTCGCATTCTTCATTCCACTCATATTTCTTACCCTTTAACAGAAGTAATCTCATTAGTTGAGTAACGTCAGGGAAATAACTCACACATGTAGAATATTATTCCCTCAGACCCAGAAGTGCCTTCAATTGTTCTTAAATAGCAATTAGGCTAGGTGCACACTCAGTATGTCATCTTGGATTATAGTAACGCATTATATACCAGATAACAATATTTGTATCGCCCTCTGAAAAACGACAGAGGCTCATGTCAAACCAAAGGGCATACAGGGATATCTAAATGCTCCTTCTGGTGTTAGAAATAATGTCTGCTATTAGGTTCTAATAGAATTTGATGGTGTGCTATGGACAGGTCTAACAGTGAAAAACATTTGCATTACTTAGCATCTGATTTATATTCTGTAATGGATGTCGGTCTATCCAAATACAGTTGTGTAAATTACTTAAATCGACACGGTGCACACTTTTTATTTCTGTTTAGACATTAAAACAACTGGTGTAAGCCATTCCAGGGCTTCTGTAGATTCAATTACACTCTCAGCACTAAGTTTCTCCAGTTAGGTTATCAATGCTTCTCTCAAAGACAAAGGAACTAATCCACCTTTTGGAGCCTAGGTCTAGCTCCTTGATTAAGGATAATTCATTGTGAAAACCCTTTTAAATTTTCAGAACATATCCTGGAACACTTCAGAGAGTTCATCTGTCCATTTGTACGTTTTTCCTATACTCATAACAACAACTTGATCCAGGAGATTAGAATTTAAAGTCATACCTAACTTCTTTTGCTTGCCCTTTTTCACCACATATAGTTTTTCAACAGTTGATTTTCATTTGAGCTCAATGGGAGCATCAAAACACTAAAATTGTCAATTCTATTCCACAACATACTACTAGATTTGCATTAGTCTTTTTTTATGACTTCCTGAAAAACTCATGTAAGTATTCCTATCAGTTAGTGCATATCATGAACATGAATCCGCCCACATATAAACATCAACACTTGCTATTTTCACCTTGCACTTTGGAGGGTTATAAGATTCATCAATGTGCAAGACTTGCCCTTTATTACTTTAATATATTCCCAATATCGTAACTCTCACCCACTCAGCAGTAACAACTCATCATCCTTTGATGCACCCTCTTCAGTCATCTGCACAGTACTGGATGCCTTTCCAAAGTGGCCCCATTTTTTACATCAAAAACATCTTACTTTCAAAGTAGGATTGAATGTTGCAATATGTTTCAAACACAGCATATTTTGGTTTGCGATTAACTTTCTCACTGTTTGATGAATCTTCATGAAACTTTTTAAAACAATTTTCAGCCACCTCAGCTACTTTCCGGAAAGTTTTGTCCTGATCTGTCAAGTGGGTGGCACGAAAACAGGAGTCCCAAAACACATTTTCTCCATTCCATTTTCTATAGAAAAATTAGACACTGCTACAGGCAAAATGGCCTATGGAATGACACAAAATTTGGCAGAAAGCAAGATCTTAGTCGAAAAAGCGTGCTTTTTGTGATTTGGTGTAATTCTATTCAGTAGTTTTTGACAGATTAAGGTTACAAAATAAAAAAAATTGCCACCGGCAAGGATCCAAGGAGATGACAGGTCTAGAGATCAATCAATCAATCAAATTTGTAGAGCGCAGCTGCATCACCCGTGAAAATCTCGAGGTGCTGAGGGAATGAGCTGCCAGTTCTCCTATTGGTTGAACATTCAAATCTTGAACTCCTTCCTGAGCTGCTGGAGCGATGGTGAGGCTCTGAGCAGGTTGTTCCAGGTCTTAGTCACCAGGCGGGAGATGAATCAGCCTCGGCTGTTGGTCCTGGGGATGCACGTGTGGCTGCTAGGAAGAGGGATTCAAGCTGAGTTTCCGGATAGGTTGGTAGAAGTTCATTTGAGTGTTGAGGTACTACAGAACTTCGTTGCGTAGTGTAAGCGTGGGTGAGCAGCATGAATTGGCATTTCTTTGTGCCAGGGGAGTTTCCTGAGGTGAGGGGTAATGTTGGTCTGTCTGGGGAGGTCGGGATGAGTTTGGCTGCAGTGTTCTGGATAGGCTGGAATGTTGTCAGTTGTTCCAATGTAGAGTTGCCATAGTCTATCTAGTCTGCTGGTGATGAGAGCTTGTGTGACTGTTCACCTGGTGTTGGGTGGTAGCAATCTGAAGAACTTCCTGAGCATTCGGAGGGTGAGGAAGCAAGCAGAGGAGACGGCACTGACCTGCTTCTTCATGGAAAGCTTGTAGTCGACAAGGATGCCAAGGTTACGGATGTGTTAGATGGGTTTGGGGGTTTGACCCAGGTCAGATGGACACAATTTGTTGTTCTAGAGGGTTTCCTTGTCTTTCTTGAAGATGAGTGCTTCTGTCTTGTCGGTGTTGAGCATATGGCCATGTCTGAACTGGGTTGGCGGAGTGAGCTAAAGAATGATGATGGATTAAACCCAGATCAGTTGGCTGGGGGTGAGTGCTCGCAATGTTCAACACTCCATCCATCATCCCCTTTGGTTTTGCTTTGTCTTTGCCCTAAGCTGGCAGGGTATGCCCAGACGTGGGTCCCTTGCTCACTTTGCCACTGGATTCCAGTTAGCCTGGCTGATGACGGCTGATTAGCCATAAATCGGTCCCAGGATGCTTGTTTCTGGTCCAGGGAAGACATAGCTTGTCAGTTCAGGCTGGACTGTTTCCATGAGGCACAGGGTTAGACTGATTTGCATATGGCCATGTCTGAACTGGGGTGGCGGAGTGAGGTAAAGATTGATGATGGATTAAACCCAGATCAGTTGACTGGGGGTGAGTACTTGCAATGTTCAACACTCCGTCCATTAACCCCGTTTGGTTTTGCGGTGTTGAGTTTGAGACAGTTTTTGTTCATCTAGGCGGTCATATCTTTCATGCATCTTTGGAGCTATTCCTTGGTGGTGGTTGGGTCGTTAGTCAGGGAGAGGATGAGTTGGGTGTAGTCAGCAAAGGAGATGATGTTGAGTCCAAGGCTTTTGACAATGTTTGCCAGGGGTGTTATGTACATGTTAACAAGGGTTGGGCTGAGAGATGAGGCTTGAGGTATACAGCAGGTGATGTTTCCTAGGTATTGAGGAGTAGAGGAGGAGGATGATCTTCAACGTTCTTCTTGTGAGGTAGGATTTCGATCCGGTGAAGTCTGTTTAGCAGTATGTGGTGGGATACAGTGTTGAAGGCTACTGAGAGGTCAAGAAGGATGAGGGCTGCTGTTTGTCTGTGGTCCAACAGTGTCCGGATGTCATCCGTGAGGGCGAATAGGGCTGTCTCTAATGGCTACATACACACAAATGAGTGTATGTAGCTATTTTATGACTCAGAGTCTGAGTCCTCTGCTTTGGAAATACGTTTACAAAAAGATATAACGGGGCAGAGTAGGGATACCCTGCTCACATGGCCCTGGTGGGGAGGTCCGACAGTGATACCTCTGGAGCCAAAAATGTATGAATCTTTGAGGGGACCATTCCAAAATGAGTCTGTGTACTTGTGCTTCCCAGCTTCTTTTCCTGGCTAAAATAATGGAACAGCATGTCCTCAAAACCTTGTCCCTATTTATTGAGGAACATCTGCTACTCGAGGGTCGGCAGGCAGGATTCAGGGCTCACCACTGTACCAGGTTTATAACAATATAGAAATGGCAGTGGTGGTTTCTCTACTAATCATTTCACAAACTGCTTTCACTATAGCACAGATAAATAGTTTGATGAGCACATTATGTGTCACTCTGCACAGAATCTTTTACCTATTTCTTTTTTATCTAATACATTCTTTTTTATCATTATATTCTATACATCTTTTGGTTTGACATTTCTTGCAGCCTTGAAAAAGTTACCAAGTAATGAAACACGTGTCAGCTGCCGCTTCATTGTTCTATAAGAATACTGTTACTGTACAATTCACATCTGTGCGATACTGTTCTTATGTGACTTATGTACTGTATATGGAATTGGAAATTGTTCTAACCTGACTTATGTGCTGAATATGGAATTACATAACATATATTGTTTCACAACAAGCCTTTTGTATTATATGTATCATCCTTACGAAATTGTAAATCCAGAATGTATGTGCTTTGAACAAAATGTTTGCGGGTTAATGTTGATTCTTGATATTTCACAATATTGAACAGTGCCAAAAGAATACTTATTGGTGTATGTATAAATGGAAATCATAAAAGTTTGTATGAATAAACTAACGAACAAGTTAGAGTGCCGGGGCTATATCTACATACCGTACAGAGGTGGTGATGCTGTCGGTGCTGGACGATATCAGGCTCACGGCCAACAGCAAGAAGCTGTGTGCCCTGGTCCTACTGGATCTCTCAGCGGCATTTGACGCGGTCAATCACTACCAACTTCTAAAACGAATTAGGGACATAGGCCTCTGCGAGATTGCACACCAATAGATCACCTCCTTCCTGACAGTCCGGACTCAAAGGATCCCGATGGGTGACTGTGTGTCTAATGGAGGGACACTAACCTGTGGAGTCAGCACTATTGCTTCTTCTGTTTAACATCTATCTCAGACCTTTGGTGGGGGCCCTGACCCGCATGGACTGCCAGGTGTTCAACTATGCCGACGACACACAACTAATCCTGCAAATTGACAACACCCCACGCACACGTACAAAATATCCTTCGATACGTGGTCAACTGGTTGACAGCAAACTCATTTAAGGTTCACCCAGACAAAACAGAGATCTTTGTCACCACAAGAAGCAACCCGTGGACCGACCTCTTTTGGCCTCAGGAGCTGGGAATCATTCCAACTCCAGCCACTTTCGTAAAAAGCCTTGGCATTAGAATAGATGACAAACTTACACTTCCCAACCAAGTGTCCTCTGTGGTTGCGACCTGCATAGGGGTGTTAAGACAGCTGAGGAAATTATCCCCCCTTCTCTCATTCTCCACCATGCGGACGGTGGTGCCCGCGCTGATTATGTCCCGCCTAGATTATGGCAATGCGCTAAATATAAGATTACCAGAAAAGCTGTTCAGCAAGCTGCAGGTTGCAATGAATAATGCAGCCAGGTTGATCTTCAAGCTCCCCAGACGGGCACGGGCCACTTCTCTGTTGCAATAGCTTCATTGGCTCCCTGTCAAACAGCGAGCCAGATTCAGGGGCCTCTGCATCGCCCACAAGGCCCTTCATGGACAGGCCCCAGGATACATCAAGGAGCGCCTTGGGAGATACGTCCCCGGTATGCTGGTGTGGTTGCTGCTGGAGGGTAGTGCTTGTGTTTGGGCACAGCCAGTGTTCAGGGGGTGTAGGGAAGGATGACACAGATTGTTGAGGATGAGAAATTTGCTGGTTTTGGGGGACATGTGGCAAGGAGAGATAAGATGGTCGGGCTGTGTTGTTAGGGTGGAGAAAAAAGAAAGTGATGGTCATTTTGTCTACAGTATGATTTCTGACAGGACACATACCCATACATTGGAGTGCTTCTTTTCACCATATTCTGATACTAGTCTTTGTCTTTTGTGACATTGAGTTTTTACAAAATACTTTACATTCAAAATTATGTTACACTTACATTTATAGTATGGTAACCAGAAACCATGTTCCTGGCCATTAGCCCACACAGAGACTCTTTCTGAGTCTACTCCAAAGCATCCTGCCTTTATACTATCGAGGTGTATCACTTTATTCCATAGATTTGTCTATCATCATCATATTACCTGAAAATCCTTGTACCAGGGCTGCACGTACCTCATCAGCAAGAATATTACTATGCAAATATAGAAACAAAAACTACAATACATAAACTACAAATAAGACAGTTACATTTTGGGCCTGACCTGGGAGTCTATTGTGTTCCACACAATGGCGCTAGCATTGACAACAACTTTTTGACCCTCTGGAGCCGTATTATCAAAGCTGCCTACATTTATGAAGCCGAAGGCGTTATTCTTCACCTGCACATTTATAATGCTGTATGCAGCCGAGAGGTCGCCGTTCTCATCAAACGATACATTGTCACCAGTTTTAGTTGTAAAGTCGACACTTTTCACATAATGAAGAACCTGTATGTGTGAAGAGCACAGAGACAGAAGTGTAACGTGACACAATTACCATAATGGACGTCAATTCACCAAAATGCCAGGGGTGACAAATGTAACATCACACGCACTTTGACCTTCATTTTCACTCACACATACATCCGTACATGTACACACATATTCACACTTATACAAGCTCTCTTTCACATAAACACAGTCTCATCCGCAAGCAAGCCTATTTCAGATGCCAGAGAAGGTCTGTTGAAATATGGCCTTCTATGAAGGGTCACTCCAAAGGTTTTGCCTGCTTACCTCCTCCTTTTGCTGATTCTTATAATTGACCATAGGACTTTGAGCACTGGACTACTGCTGACCAGTGCTGCAAAAAGTACATGTGCTTCTCCCCTAAACATGGTTACATTGGTTTCGCCACAATTTGGATATTTAATTTATCTGTAAGTCCCTATTAGAGTGCACTATCTGTGCTCAGGACCTGTACATTAAATGCTACTAGTGGGCCTGCAGCACTGATTGTGCCACAAACCCAAGTAGCCCTTTCCACATTTCTCAGGCCTGCCACTGCAGAGCATGTGTGTGCAGTTTTACTGCCATGTCGACTTAGCATTTAAAACCCCTTGCCAAGCCTTAAAACCCCCGCTTTTCTTGCACATATGACACTCCTAAGATAGGCCCTAGGTAGCCCATAGGACAGATCGTGTGTAAGTTAAAGGTAGGCCATGTACCTTTAAGGTGCGCATGTCCTAGTAGTGAAGAACACCCAAATTCGTTTTACACTACTGTGAGGTCTACTCCTCTCATAGCTTAACATTAGGAATTTCTTATTGCACTATTAAGCTGTAATTCTGGATTGGAAGGGAATTGTTTGGTTATGTTTTATATCTTTTGAATGGCAATGACAAATCATCTTTACTGGTGAAGTTGGATTTTACATTACTATTTTTGAAGCGTCACTCTTAAACGGCAGATATTTCTCTATTTTTAAAGCTCTATGTGTCTACACTCTTACTCCCATATACATCTGGGGCAGGTGACAGCTTGACTTTGTGCATTCACTCTAGACAGTCACACAGAAAGGAAGGTTAGGTGTGTCTGACTATCCATCTGCATGCTGATGGCTTATTGTAGGCAGGATGTAAGGGAGGAGCTGATCCTTAAACCTAAACAGGCAGTGTTCTGTTCCCACACATAGGGTGGATTACCCCCCTGTAGCGAGCCTGGAGCCAGGGCCGGAATGAAGGATATCTGTGTACTTCCAAAACCCTTCTTTGAAATCACCCCCACTTCATCTGTTAGACTGCTGCTCCAGAAAAAACGCTTTTCTGCTGTGTTGCCATGCTGCCCCTGTCTCACAGACAGTGAAGAGGGAGAGCAGGGTGATCTCCTAGGTATTTATGGCTTTCCTCCTTTTGCTTGAGACTCAGGGATTTAAAAGTCTCCCCACCTTTTCCTGTGCCCAGTCCATTGGCAGTGGGCCCATATACTTGCTCCAGAGGAAACAATATATCTCCAGTCTGCATGTGGCAGAATGGGTGCATCAACCCTGGACCAGAGACAGCGCATTACAGTCGGAAGCAATGCATCGCCTAAAGAACCAATTAATTGGAAGCAGCACATTGTGCAGTGTGGGAGAATTGACAAATCTACTCGACTGCGTGGAGGACCTGGCACATCGTCTTTTAAACAAATGCTTCTCGGCTCAGCTCATCATCTTCGGAATCGATGCAAGGCCACCACTGCGTGAAGAAAATAGATGCATCACCTTGACTGCAGAGTGACATTGATGCATCACTTGTCAGCACCCCACATTTCACTGTTGGGACTGGAATCAAGGCACTGTGTTCTACAGGTCTGTGTGGCTCCTGTGTCCGGCACCCACTCCATTGTGGTCAACCTGATCTCTTAACTTTCCCCAGGACTAACACAACCAGATAACCCCCCCCCCCCCCACACCCCCCATTAACTCTTATTGCTTCTAAGCACTACAGACATTTTTATTATTTAAAAATTAATATCTCCACTTCTACTTATTGGATTTTTGTTATTTTTGTCCTGATTTATTTATAACATCATTGTCTATTTTTCTGACCTGGAGTCTTTTTGGGGTGTTTTCATTGTGCTACTGTGTGTTGCATTGCCTAAATAGTTTACACATTGCCTCCTAAGTTAGTCCTGCCTGCCTGCTCAGTGCCAAGCTACCAGAGGGTGACCACAGGATAATTTATAGTGTGCAAATGGCGTACTATGACTAGGATTGTGGTCCCTACTTGGACAGGGTGCACACCTCTGCCAACTAGAGATTCAATTTCTAGCATTGGTGGCAGTGGTGGTATAGGACTTGTGTTTATGCACTACCATACAGTGGCTTAGTGTACACTACCTCTCTATAATGATGACCAATTTGAAGCCTTTTTAAATTCTCCCTAATTGGCTTTAGGATTTTTTTGTAAACCATGTCTCCTTCTGGAAAAACAGCATCTGCACCTGCAAATTGGATTTTGAGCTGCCCAAGCTGAAGACCTACACTGCGGTCCAGCTCAAAGATTTTAGTAAGGGGGTTGACCTGTCCACTAAAGGCTTCACCAGAAAGGCTGAACTGCAAAAACCACTGAGAACATGAGAAGAGGCCCGTAATTCAGGGGCTGTGACCAGAAAGAAGCAGCAGGAAATTGATGAGGATGAAGAGCTGATCCTGGATTCTGAAGTGGATATGGAACTGCCTGTGGAGAGGGAAGGCATAGTGCTTGTGCTTAGAGCAGGGAGTAGCATTTCATTAAATAACCTGAACCCAGAGGAGCTGGAGGACAGGAGGAAGGAGAGAAAGTTTAAGTCAGAGCTAGATAAGTTGGATAAATTGGATAAGGAGCTGGCTCTGGCTGAGACTAGGAGGCTAAGTCTGGTGGAGAGGAAACTGGCCCATGAGCAAAGTCACAGAGAGATGGACATCAAAGCACTATAGTTTGGCAGTAATGATAGCAACAATACTACAGTGTTCACTGGTGACATAAGGGCCCACATACCAAAAGACTTGGTGCTCAGTCATGTGGTAAGGGATGGCATAGATAAATGTTTTGCAGACTACAAAGTGGGTCTAAGAGTGCACAAGGTCCAAGAGGAGTCCTGGGAGTGTAGTTTATGGGGGTACATGCCTACAGTGGGGAGGGATACACTTTGGAAGTGAGGTACCAAACACATTTCACAGCAAAAAAAGTCATTCTAGTCAGCAAGTTTGATCTGGCCCATGATAAATATAGGCAAAGATTCAGTGGCAGCCACAAGATCTCATCACAGACATGGGTGCATTTCTTAGATTATGTTAACAAGGCACTGAAGGGCTGGCTGATAGGCAGCAAGGCAGAAGATTATACAGGGCTGTAAAACCTAATTTTGAGGGAGCACATGCTTGATATCTGTTTTGCAGAGCTGTGTCAACAGCCAGGTAGATAGCACACTGACTAATCCCAGGAAGCTTGCTGAGGAGGCAGACATCTGTGTCAACACCACAGTGTGCAAAAAGGTGCCTTGGGGCGATCCCAAGAAGGATGGTTCAGGTTCCTCCAAACAGAGTGATGGGGAGTTCAAGAGAGACACAGACAAGTCTCAAATTAAGGGGAAAGCAAAGGGTTCCCATGTTCCTTCTGAGACGGAGGGAGCTTTCGGTGGGCTTTTGCCTAGGGCACCCCACTTCCAAACCCCCTGCTTTTATTGTTCTCAACTAGGATACAAGCAGGGGGACTCTGTCTGTCCAAAGCAACCAACGACTGGTGGAAACCCTATTGTAGGGACCAATGTGGCCTCAGCAGAAATAGTCCACAGAGGCAGGTTATCGACCATGCCCTGATATCCCTCAACTGGGAGAAAGGCTCAGAGGGTGAGCAGGTTATCTCTGAGGGTTGGAGTCGTTACTTCTACCAGGTAAAAGTGAATGGGGTCCCAGTCACTGTCCTATGGGATATCGGGGCTAGCCAGACCATGGTTGTTGAAAGGCTGGTCTCCCCAAAGCAGTACACCGGCCCGTTGTATAGGGTGACTCAGACCCAGGGGCAGGACTTTATCCAGCCTATGACTCTGGTATCCCTTAAGTGGAGTGGGGAGGTGGCCCAGAGGAGGGTCATAGTCTTGAGATACCCACTGACTGCGTCATAGGGAATGAGTCGGCCCCCATGTCAGGAGAACTGGGAAGGTGGGGTCAGCACAGGCACCCTGACATGTAGGTTTTCTGGGGGTACTGCTTCCAAACTGAGGGTACAGAAGCCCAGATGGTGGGTCAGTTTCAGGATGACAACCCTGAACAGGTGGGAGGGGGAGTGGAAAAATGGTACAAGGCACCTGAGACTACTTCTTCCCACTCTGAGAAGGCACTGAGAACATAGGCCCTTAAATGACCTGGGGCCTGGTTTTTGACACTGAAAGCTCTCAGTGGCCTCTGCTGATTGCTGTCCTTGTGGAAAGAGCCTTTCTTTCGGTTGGGTACAGAAGTCAGACCAAAGGGGTGGAATGGGCCACATCACTTTGTTGGCTATGGTGGTACTGTTTACCCACTGGGATGCATCTGTGAACAAGTAAAGGTAAGGTGCTGCACAGATGGGATCCACAGGTTAGTAGAAGGATTCTCAACCGGTTAGCTCAGAGACCCCAGAGAGTATAGACAGAGGGATCCAATTGGGTTCAGAGAGGCATAGGAATGTCAAGTGCCCCTGCAATAGGGGACCATTGTCCATGTTCTATTGCCCCAAGTAATAGGATCTAGCTGACTCCCCTTATCAAACACGGTGGGCAATACATTGACACTGCATATAAAGTAGCATTTTGGGAGCCCTTAAACGACGGACCCATACAAAGACAGCCCTGACGAAGTTGCGGGTTCACACCAATAGCGAGAAAACACTTGTTGGCTCTGAGGCTAAAGAACGAAAACATTTAATTGAAGAAAACAGAAAATTGAAGGACAAGTGTGTATTTTATTTTGAATATTGTGATCAGAATTACTCACATTATTGTTTTATGCATATGAGCATGTTCTTGGGATACAAGACTTACTTGACATTGATCTCTGATCAAATTTGGGGAGTCTGGTGATTCTCCCACCCCTTTAGCACCGCACCAGTTGGTCTTGTAGACATTATTAATTGTGTACTGCCAATTAGCTCCATCACCCTAATCAAATCACTCACAGGATATCAGGAGCTTTTGTGTGTTTTTGTGGAGAGTGAATATACAATGAGAGGCTGAACCCATCTAAATAGTGAAGGAGCTTGGAATTGCCATGGAACCAGCTTAGTTGAAGGAGGACCCACTTATCGCAGTGACTAGTGCAGATGCTCCACAAGGTGGGGAGTTTCCATAGGACTCAAGAGAATGGCTGGCAAGCAGTTCAAGATTGCACTCAATACATGAATTCCCATGTAATAGCGCCTCCCTTGTCTGCCTGTTTAATCACTATTGACTTATCTTTTTATAGTTCTACCAGCGCTATTGGTATTTGGTCTACTGAAAAGAGTACAAAACAGAGGGTGAAAGACAAGGCCACAATCAAGAATTGTACAGTAAGATTCATTAGCGGCATTCCCCTGCTAAATTGCCAGAGGAGGGAGGGTTTGGGGGGACAAAAAGGAAAACAGAAAAATGAAAATAAATCTAACTTGCCGCTGTCTCCTGCAAATCGCCTAGTTCTTCTGGTCCTGAGCACATGAGAGCAGCTTCACGGTTGTCTGGAGCTCCGGCAACTTGTGCTCCCTGGCTAACTGGGAGCCTGTGCCTGCTCTCTCCAGCCCCAGCTGGGACTGGATAGAGCTTCCCTGTGCATGAGGGGTTTTGCCGGCCTTTGACGGCTGGCCAAGCACCTTATCCACCCCACGCTAAGTTCACGAATCATTACATCTCAAATTCATGCATTTTTTCCAATTGCTTCATTACTGACTGATGTCTCATAATGCCTGGTGGCTAGACTCCAGGAATGTTTGGTTGATTCAACCTACTCCCCCTCAGCTGATAGGTTGACCACCTTCATGGGGCCGAGAGTGCAAATAATCAAAGCAACTCACATAAGTCAATGTCCCACTCAGCCACTCCCCCTTGCGAGAGCAGAGTCACAGAAAGGATGCACGTAGGAAAGCGCAACAGCATTTGGAAGTATCGGCAGCCTTGCATTACCTGGCTTGTGAGCGGGATATAGAATGATTTCAATCCCTCTCTGTATGCGGAATGCACATGAGGACACCCCCCCCCTCCTCTGGCACCCCCCCCCCTGAATTCTTGGCGCGCGCAGTCTAAGTGAGCCCCCATGGCGAGCAGACAAGCAAGCGGCTCCTGTTTTTCCTAGGTTTTATCTGATTTACCTTGCGCACAGTAGATAGTTGTGAGATGGCTTTTAACTCTCAGCTACTTTGTGAGCAGTCGTACTTTCCGACACAGTGTTGTTACTTATTGGGCAATTAACACGGCAGACATTTTATTTCAGCTGTTCTGACTTTTGTTTTAATTATGTAGTCAAAATCAATTCGATCTTTTGCTGGCTGACTTTCGAGATTTCTTTTTAGGTCTCGCCTAGGCAGCGCACATGCACTGTCTCTCCAAGACATCTAGTAATTAGTTTGTGTTTTGAAACTCCACCTCTTGATCTTTTATTGGTGCGTCCGCTTGTCTTCAACATTCTCTTTCTGTTGACTGGTTAATACGTGTGTTTGTTCCTCCTTTTTTTGTGGGGGCATGCCCAGACTGCACTGCCTAAGTACTGTATTCATGCTATTAGTGGACTGAAGTGTTTCTGTTGGAACTTTTTTTTTGTTTTGGGGTGGTTGCAGGCTTACGTTAAACATGTATGCAGTGTAGTTGTACTAGCAGTAATTACGATGTTGGAGACATTCATTACGTCCATTGATAATATTCTGAAGGCAACTTTACACAAAATGCATGTGTGCTCAGCTCCCTTGTTTAAGTTAATCAAGCCAGTAGCGTCATTTTACGTAATAGTAGTTCTTACAATATTTTTATTCTCTTTTTGTTGCGTGTGATTTATTTTGCACAAAAGGTAGAGATAATTACTGCTTGTGTGTCCAATAAGTCTATAGGCAACTTTGTAACAGTGCACATGTTTGTAGTTAGCTGCAATTCTTTAAATAGCAGTGCTTACAATAAGTTTTTTTGTTTTGGTTTGTTGCGTGTGATTTATTTTGCACAAAATCCTTCCATCTGAGTGCGCTATTTACTCTCCATACGTACCCTTCTTGTATATTTAGGGGCCGGGGCTCTTTTTAGGCGGTAGCTTTTTATAAAATGATTTTTGTGTTAGCCTGCCAAAGAAAGGTAACAGAAACTGTATTATTGGGGATGGCATGTAGTTTAATGTCAAACAGTTGAGACAATCAGCACTCGCGTTTATTTTACTTTTAAAGGCAACTTCTCTCACAATGCACGTGTGTCCAGCCAGCTGCAGTTCCTTGTTGTTTGTGGCTTAGCTACAGCCGCTTTCACACTGCTGGTTACAGCCTGTTTCCCAGTGCTTAATTTGAGATGAAAGAGGTGCTGGGGCTCTTATTAGGCGGCAGCTTTTCATAAAATGTTTTTTTGTGTTCGCCTGCCTAAGAAAGAGCACAGAAACCATACAATTGGGAAGGGCATGTTGTTTAAAGGCAAAAAGCTGAGACAATGTTCACTTGCGTTTATTTTACTTTTAAAGGTAACTTTCCTCACAATGCACGTGTGCCCAGCCAGCTGCAGTTCCTTGTTGTTTGTGGCGTAGCTACAGCTGTTTTCACAGTACTTTTAGTTTTTGCTTTGCTTTAATTTTGTTGGGGGTAAATAGTGGCGTGGTTACATTTGTTTTTTTAGTGGGCAATTTAGAACGAAAGAAGTGCTGGGGCAGTTATTATGTGGCACCTTTAGTTATTATATTTGTTTAGTTAACCTGTTTAACAAAAAGCCTTATTTTTTTTTTAGTAGTATCCTTTGTTGTTTTAACAATTTTAGCATTTGCTGTTGGCTGATTTGCATTTCACAGATGCTGCAGGCTAAAAACGAAAGACGTTCTGGGGCTTTTATTCTGCGCCAGCTGCACACAGCATGTTTTTTTTGCTAACCTGCCTACCCGCGAGCCCACCTTTATCATCCTGCTCTGATTGTTTTACATCCCACAGATGCTGTAGACGAATTGATTACAATCTTTCTCGCTCGGCTTGTTTACCTTCATTAGCCTGTCCTGGTTTCCTTTCTCAAGTGTCGGAAATTTCACAGAAACTCACACTACAGCAGACGTCCAGGCTGCCTTTTTTCACAAAAACATATGTCGATCCATTACATTATATTAACAGAGTTACAAAAGCAATATGCAAGCTATTTAAAAAAAAAAATTGAGCGTATTTTCGCAAATTGATTCTTTTTTTTAACTAGTTTTGTTTGTGTGTAGCTGCAAACATGTGGCTACAGTCATCTCTGAGAGACGTGTCTACCGCCGCCTTCCTAGTGCTTAATTTGCAAAAAAGAAAGTGCCAGTGTTTTCATCATGCAGCAGCTTCACACTCTGGGGCAGATTTATGTTAACTGGCGCATCCCGAGGGATGCGCCAGTTAACATGCGCCACAGCGCGCTACAGCTGCGCCACCCATGGTGCGCCGCATTTATGATGCGGCGCACCATGGGGCAAAAACGGCACAGATGCGCGATGCATCTGTGCCGTAAAAGTGACGCATTGCTGGAGTTGTGTCGCAAGCGCGACGCAGCTCCAGCAAGGCTCGGGGTTGCCCTATCTGACCAATGCTGCGTCAAGCCTTACGCCTGCTTCAAGCAGGCGCAGGGTTTTGACGCAGCATTGGCCTAAAAGTGACTGAGTGAAATCTTATAGATTTCACTCAGCCACTTTTGCGAGGCGCACCTGCCCCGAAACGCCCACCCTGCGCCGGAACGCCCACCAGCGGCGCAGGGCTTTACAACGTGACGCATCTGCCTAGATGCGTCACGTTGTAAATCGGTCGTAAGGATGCGCCACGTTTACGCCACAGTTGCGTGACGCAAACGTGGCGCATACACAACATAAATCTGCCCCCATGTATTTCTTGATATCCTGTACGTAACAAAGAGCATATGCACTAAACTTTAATGGTGTCTTAGCTGCAGCTGTTTTCCTACCGCTTATTTTGTGTCGAAAGAGATGCCGGCTTCTGATCAGGTAGCGGCTCTACACAGTGCATGTTTTTAAAGTTTGAGTAATATACTGCACACAACTTCAAATTTGCATACGTATATTTTTGGTGTCATCTGCACTTCACGTGTAGGTCCCACCTGAGTCCGCTAATTACTCTCCATACGTACCCTTCTTGTACATTTAGGTCCCGGGGCTCTTATTGGGCAGCAGCTTTCTATAAAATATTTTTTGTTATCCTGCCTGAATAAAACTCTTACAATGTAAATGTTAGGTTACGGTATTTTAGATGCACATTAACCACCCACAACCTTAATTCTGGAAATAACACATCTCGCTTGTCAAGTACAATAACAAGTATTGGCACAGCCAATAGGTCTCGCTTTTGGGATCTTATAAGAATTTAGTTATGCAGCACAATATCCTTGGTGCAACAACATCAACTGTTGCAAGGCTCAACACTTAAAAGGTCTCAAAGGCGAGACCTACTGGCTATGCCAATGCTTGTTGTAAAATAGGCTTTTAACAATTCGCGCCCCACCACTGAACTTATAAACGCTACAATAAATTAAACTTAGTTCCACACTTCCATTTTGTTAACAGAATTTATGGTAGTAGAAATAGTTCAGGAGATGAAATGCAGTAATTTGAGGCTGGCAGGCTAACATAAGAGATAAGTGAGTATACATTAAAATTTCAGAAAGTATGTTTAAGTTAGATATAATGACAGACACAATTTGCCATCTTGAAATATCTTTTTTTCCTGTTCTATTGAAAGATTTGCGATCCTCTCTTCCTGAGACGAATTGCATTTCTAAAGCGCGCTACATACCCCTGAGGGTCTCAAGGCGCTAGGGTGGGGGGGGGTTCGCTGCTACTGATCGAAGAGCCAGGTCTTGAGAAGTCTTCTGAAGGTCGGCAGGTTCTGGGTCTGTCGTAGGCTGGTGGGGAGAGAGTTCCAGGTTTTGGCGGCGAGGTAGGAGAGGGATCTGCCGCCGGTGGGGGGTTTCCGGATACGAGGAACTGAGGCGAGGGCGAGGCTGGCAGAGCGAAGGCTGCGGGTGGGGGTGTGGAAGCTGAGTCGGTCTTTGAGGTATGTATCTGAAGATAAATAGTTGAATTAGCAGTCATTATATGTTAGACCCTAAACACATATTTATGAGATATTAAGACATCATGTTTTTCTTTTAGAGTATCCATCTGTTCTGAGTCCTGAGAAGAACTCCAAGAGTTTCAGGTTTCAAAAAGCGTCAAAAAGGGCACAACCCAGAGAGCGTTCAATAAGTGAACTTGGGCTTTCATGGGGAAATTATGTAAATTGTGTAAAGAAAATACCCCTGTTATGTACCACTATTTGCATTTGTTTTTTCTACTTCAGGTATAGGCCCTCCAAGCATGAGCTACAAAATGGTTGGACTTGGTCTAGTTCTTTTCTGACAGATTAATTCAGACACGGGATAAACACATTGTTATATTTTTACACATAGGTGAAATAGTATTGCATTTTGTGTTTTTTGTTACATGTGATGTACTGTGAATTTTTTTGTGGGTTTTAAATTCTCTAACGTGTGTCTGTCCACTGTGTATGATTATAATGTATATAAATGACCTGCTATTTTTTCAGAATATTATAGAAAGTAAATGGAGGCTGCGTTCATTGATTTGTGAGCTCATTCAATTCAAAGCCTGTGTTATTGTTAAATGCCTCTCACCATTGGTACTTTTTCTTGTACACAATTTGCAGGGCCTAGCCTTGCTGACCAATATGGGCTTAATCCCTTCTTTCTTTGTAAAAATTTTAGAAAGATGGCAATTTTGTGCTCTTAGTCCTGTGTGCCTGAGCCTGTCTCTAGGAACAAATTTTGTCTGGGGGTGGGTGACAGCTGGTCTTTGTGCATTCCCTCTAGCCAGCCACCCACAAAGGGTGCTGTAACTGAGTGGCCATCCACATCCTTATGGGTCATCCCGGACAGGATGGAAGGGAGGAGCTGACACTTATAACTGAATAGGCAGTGTCATGTCCCCACACAAAGGACTGCATATAACCAAGAGTGAGTCTAGAGCCAGAGCTCGGAGGAAGGTCCTCTATACACTTCAGAGCCCCTCTTTGAAGTCACCTCCACTTTGAAAGCCACCGCTAGATAAAAGTACTAGGTCTCCACCAAATCAGATAGTACTTGACCTGTGAAAAACTCCACCGGGAAGAAGGACTGCTCTTTTGCTACATGGACTGCTAATCTCCTGGACTGCTGCTCTGGAAGAACTAATTTTCTGCTGTGCTGCCCTGCTGCCTGCCACCTTTTGACCTGCTGGGGAGGAACTGGACTACCTTACTTTAACCCAGAGTGATCTTCAAGGGCATGCTGGCTTCCCTCCTATTTTAAGTATCAGGGAAATGGATCCAGGTGCTTTCTCAACCAGAACCAACTCATTCTCTCTTGTGAGAGCAGAAACAATGCATCAACACTGTTGCGGGAACAGAACCATCATAGCACACTTTGAACCAGCGCATTGCCAATGGAATGACACATCAGAACCACTGCATTTCTGGAAATGCAGAGAGAGACTATCAACGCATCCGCACAACTGTGTGGAGAAACCTGGCACATCGGAGTCAGAACCGACGCATCTCGGAACAGGTGCTTCATCTTCAGAACCATTGCATTGTCATCACTGCGTGAGAAAACTGACGCATTGCTCAGCTGCACCCCAAATCTTGCTGTTTGTGAACAGGATCAAGGTACTTTTTTTTCAGCTGACCTTTGTGGCACTCTTGCATCTGGCTCAGGCTCCATCGCAGGTGGCTTGAACGCTTCACTTTGCCCCGGTCCAGCACAAAGAGCTAACTCCATAGGCGCTTATTGCTTCTAAACACTGTTCACATGTAATCTTTAAAAATTCATATCTCGACTTTGACTTATTGGATTATTGGATTTTTGTTTTTTTGTCTTGTTTTATTTATAGAAATATGATCTATATTTCTAAGGATTATAGCACGCTACAACACGTGCTATTACCACCCAGTAGGTAACAACGCTGGACTTAGGAAAAGTATAAGTTACTAATTCTACTCTAGTTCGCACAACAGCAGGGAAGGTGTTGGATTTAAAATCCAGCACATTCCCTGGTGTTGCACGCCACCGAGTGCAAGTAGTAGAAGCGACTTGCGATGTTATGCCATGCGTGGTAACAACCCGGTCGTTGTAATGACAGTGTTGTTACCTACTTGTGAGGTAATAGCAGAATTGTGAACGCTGTTTCCCATTTCTAAGCTGGTGTGGAGTCTTTTTGTAGTGTTTTCACTGTTAGTCTTTAAGATGTTGCCCAATGACTTTACACATTGCCTCTCACGTTAAGCCATCAAAGAAGGACAAGGGGAACCCATAAAATCGCTCGGGACCATGGGTGGTGAGTAATTATCAAAACAACAAGTGGTCCTGAGCTTACAAGAATGTGGGAAACAAATGTATATAGATCACAATGGAATTCTATATAATTCAGGATTCCTTGACCAGCCGGCCAGGGAATGTTTATTAGTTCAATAAGTATATAATCTCAGAATACAACATATAACCCAAAACATAAGGGTTACATTAGGGCACAGTCCTGTGCCAAACGAGAGGAGGAGAGGTGAGAAAGTGAAGGTAAGTGAAGAAAAATATCAGGCAAACAGAGTGAGCTTGCAGGTCACTGAATTAAATTTACATTGACAGTGTATCCTGGAGTCATTCATACAAACAATAGTATCAGGGAGTTAACTGTATGAATTACTCTACGGTCGACGTTTCGATCCCCAGCTCAGTTACAACGGGATCATCATCAGGACAAGTAAAATAATTTTGCCTGAACAAAAGTCAATTACAACATCTGTTTTTGAAAAAAAGGGGGAAGAAAACAGAAATATATGTACAGTCATTATTAGTATTGTCAGCGCTCACATTGTAACTACAGACTTTGTATTCGGAATCGCAGTGTTCGGTGTTACCGTGAGGCGTGAGTCTTCTGTGCAAGGCCTCTAATACTCATGCAATTATTCATGGTAAGCTTCCTTAATTTGTGAAACGCCACACATACATTTGTGGAGTGGTGGTAGTGAGTATTCAGTAGACTGTGACAAGTGAGACCGGTTGTTGGAAATAAGGATAAGCCGTGAAGAATGTGAGGCTTGTGGTAGTGAAACAATTGTGGTGTCATTCGGGCATAATGGGGCCAGTGCTATCGGGTCGGGTGTGTGACAACTGTTGGCATACGGACCTACCAAATTGGTGGGTTGAAGTACGATTATCTTCAACGGGCAGGTCTGTTTTGTGTCATCAACGTGTTTCGTTCTGTTGAAAATAAAAGATATCAAAGGACGTCCTTTGCAGATGGGAAGTGGGGACATACAGCAAATTATGGCCTATTTACCATCATATGGGAATCATTCCTTTTGGGTTGCAGTCAACCGGAAGTTCTGTGCAGGCGCAGGGATTAATGTAGAGTCACGCCTGAGCTGTAATAGATATTGATGTGACTACATGTATTTTACATCAGGAAACACTTTTTCTTTGTGGCCAAGGTGGGGGAAGTTAAATTACCATTTGTCTTTCGGGGGAGCGTGCCACCGAAAAAACACGTCTTGTGAATGGTCAGCCAGGGACTGTGGTCCTTATAAATTACCTGGCTGTGGAGATACACAATACAGTTAAATAAGGCAATCTACTAATCTCAGAGGATTAGAGAAGCGTTGGCAGGGCAATATTACCATGGTTAAAAATGGAGGTCTCAGTGGTTTGCAGAAGGTCTGGTTAGTTGGCGTACAGTTTATATAGCCAGCCTCTGTGGAGAAAGAAATAAAGGTTTTTAAAAAAATAGTAAGGGGGTCAGGGGGCCACCAAAAGTAGAGCGCTAGATTAACGGCAGCTTCTGGGCAGGATCGCCTTCCTCCAGTAGTTTAAATAAACGGCGAATAAAGTTGTGCGGCCAGACGAATCCCTGGTCCGCTCTAGGACAAAGTAACAAGTATTAAAAGATACACGTGCAGGGTTTTAGCTTGCTGCTCTGCTTAGAGGCAGCGGTTCCGCGATCTTACCGGGTTGGAGTGTTCAGTTCTCCTCGGGAGCTGCTCTCAATGGGGCGCTTCCGTGTGTGGAGAAACTTCCCACGTTATTGGTTGGGTAGGGAGTCACGTGATTCAGGAGGGCTGGGGCTCGCTAGATTTCATTGGTGGACCGCGGGACATGTGATAAGGGGAAGACCAAGAGCCAGTCGGCTTCATTGCTCAGGCGAGCGGACATTTTAGGCAGGGAAGAATATTCTATAGAATGCGACAATTGAATACTTGCTTCAGTTCGAGTGAGTGGAATTAATAGAATTATTTGTGGGGGTGTGAGATTTGAAGTGCCAAAAAGTGCTCTTTATGTAACCAACATCATTTAGGTGAATAAGTATAAGGAACCTTTTAGACTTATACATGAGTATAACACAATATGATTAAAAACATATTTCAGATTTTTGCCAAAAGTCCTTTCTGAATTCTGGGCCAAAGTTTATAATTGAGGACAATTTGTGAGCTTACAACAGGGTTGTCCAATCCTCACTTCTGTTGAGCCCTGTGTGGATGGTATCAAATTGAATAATTGTCTTTAGTTCCTCTCAATTGAGGAGTTGAGCCAGGTTGCCCCCTCTTTTTGGAAGTTTCACTGTTTTTAACACCGTCCACTTGATGTCATCTGCCGTATGTTTCAGTTCTGCATAGTGTTCAACGAGGGGTGCATTTGGAGTTCCACAACGTATACGGCTTCTGTGCTGGCCGATGCGGGTCTTTATTTTCTGGGTGGTTTGGCCTACGTACATTTTTGGACATGGGCACAGAATGGCATAGATGACATTGTGGCTATTGCAGTTGGTGAAGCTTTTCATTGTCAATGTCACATTATTATGGCTAAAATTTCGTGCCTCAATAGTGAATTCACACATTGTGCAGCAGCCGCACTTAACGTGCCCCAGGATAGGAGGAAGGCCCCAGTTGGTTTCAATTGTGGTAGATGGAGTGGGAGCTGGTAATGCCGCTCTTACTAGATGGTCTTTCAGATTTTTACTCTTTTTGAATGCAAATAGTGGCCTCTCTAGATGTATTGGGCCTGCATTTAGATTGGGCCAATGCTTGAGAATGGACTGCCGTATTTTATTGGAGACAGGAGAAAAGGTGGTTACACATGCTATGCGTTCAGTTTTGTCTCTTTGTTTTGGTGTCAGAAGGGCTTCTCGGGGGCAGTACCAGGCCCTTTTAGTGGCTGTTTTGGCCAGTCTCCTCGGGTAGCCGCGTGCTCTCAATTTGCTCGACAGCACCTCTGCTTCCCTGAAAAAATCTGCTTTAACTGAGCAATTTCTTCTGATTCGCAGGAACTGGGAATAGGGTAGGGAGTCCTTTAATGCCCTAGGGTGGTTGCTGTTGTAGCTCAAAAGTGTGAAATAGACCTCCCTCCTTTGGCCGGCAGGTTAGGTCGGCGGAACACCACACGAAGAACTACTACCAGTAAAACAAAGGTGCCGCTACAGATAAATAGAGAATTAAGGCGATCTTATCCCCTTCGAAACTGTAACGCGATGGGCCCCCGTGTTGGTTAAGAAAATACCTCTGTTATCTAAAGAAATGCCAGAGACAAATGTATTAATTGATTGGCCGGTGTCCTTTGAAAAGGATAGACGTGATCTTGTTTGAGCCTTACGACCTATAAAAAAGAGTTTTTTTCGGCTTAAGTGCGATATACTAGCACGCGCCCCCATATCATCCCCTGAAAAGGAGAAAGACATTGAAACGACACGCTGGGTACCGACTGAATGCGAATCTAAATAGGTAGAAACCTGGCCTTTTTACCACTCTCGGTTCAACGACCGTCTATGTGTGAAGAAGTCGTCTGACGCTTGAAACCCTTTGAGCAAAGAAAGTGAAAACCAGAATTTTATTGTGTCCGCCCCAGTAAACTGCCCCTTGCCCTGACGAAGGTGCTGCCGCTTTGGCTTGTCACCGAAACGCGCGTCGGCGTATGTCTCCAGAAACATAGCTACGGTCCATTTTACATCAGGACCTATAGCTAAAACCATCTATCTGGAATACCATCTTGACATTTTCAGCACAGGAACCATCGTGGTGTTGTACTTGCAAGGAGTAGGAAAACTGAATGATAGAATGAATGGTGTATGATATTCGTTTAGTTAGAGTGGAGAGTGAGTGTGAATGAAACGGTGTCTATAAATTATTGGCCTTTACTGGGTGGGACAAACCTTCCTTATGTCTATTGTTTGTAGAAAATTGTCTGTTTTTGGTATATATGCACTACTGACATACTAAAATAATGAATTTTTATCTATGTGATCAGAAAACAAAAAATAATAAAAATATATATTTTTCCATGAATTGTATAGCCTACTTAATTTGACCATTTAATTGTGATGCTTTGTGTCAAACTCTAGGTGAATCACCCCTTCATGTATATCTTTTGGACCCTTTAATTAGGGCATATTTATCCTGAGGCAGGGTACTCTCCTTTTCTTTTCATCAACTATAGGCCTATATCTCTGCTCCCTGCTTTCTCTAAGTGCCTCGAGAGACATGTACACTCCACGCTGGCCACTTTTGCAGAAGAGAACTGTTTACTCCACCCTTCGCAATCTGGTTTCAGGGCTGGATTCTCGACGGAGACCGCCCTGTTAGGTGTCACTGAAAATATCCGACAACTCCTTGACCAAGGCCAAACGGTAGCACTTGTACTATTGGATCTAAGTGCGGCGTTCGATACCATCTCCCACGAAACGCTCCTTAGAGAACTACACACAAATGGCATAAGAGGAAAGGCTCTGGAATGGATTAAATCCTTTCTGGCTAACAGAACCTTTCAGATCGCATCAGCACAGGCCGAGTCAGACTCCCTACCTGCAGCTCATGGAGTGCCACAGGGGTCCATCCTGAGCCCTCTGTTTTTTAATATTTATCTAAAACCATTGGTAGAACTTGTTGAGAAGCTAGGGCTAACGCTCATGAACTACGCCGATGACACCCAAATAATTTTTTCCCTGTCTAACTCTTGTCCCCACTCCCCGTCGCTACTCAAGGAAGGACTACTAAAAATACTGAACTGGATGACAGCAAACCAGTTAAAACTGAACGGGGACAAGACGGAAATTCTGATTTTGGGAAAAGACAAAGAACTCTGGAACCCCGCGCATTGGCCAGAACAGATGGGCATCCTTCCTACCCCGGTGTCCCATGCTCGTAATCTGGGTTTTGTACTAGACAACGCCTTATCCATGGATAAGCAGGCCAGCAAAGTTACTGGATTGTGCCTCACCATAATCAGATGGTTGAGGAAAATCCTTTGGATGTTGCCTTTGTCAACACAGAAGACCGTAGTCAATGCCCTTATCACATCAAGGCTTGACTACGGCAACATCCTATACTTAGGAGCAAATAAATCTGTCATTGGACGCCTGCAAGTGGCACAAAACGCCGCGGTCAGACTCCTGTGCAAGATTCCCAGGAACGCTGGAGTCGAGAACCACCGCCGGGACCTTCATTGGCTCAGGATAGAGAACAGAGTTCGCTTCAAGGCTTTGAACTACATGTTCAAAATAAAAACTGGAGGAGCCCCAAAATACCTCCAATCCCTTGCTTGCCTCTACACACCAAAGAGAAACCTCCGGTCCCAGACAGCAGCCTGGTTCTGTATACCAAGGTTCAAACGTGCAAGATCAGGGGGCAGATCCTTTGCCTATCTTGGACCGTCCCTGTGGAACTCGCTTCCTCCAAACATTCGGAAGGAAGATAACCACCATAGCTTCAGAAAGCTTGTAAAGACCTGGCTGTATGAACAGTAACCACTCAAATACCCCCTCCGTTTTTTGTCTTTTCGTTCTAGCTGTGTCTAGGCGACGGGAAACCCTTCTTGGGTAGCTGTCGCGCCCTACAAATTGACAAAATAAATAAATAAATAAATAAGCTCACAAATTGTCCTCAATTATAAACTTTGGCCCAGAACCGCCGCAATTCAGAAAGGACTTTTGGCAAAAATCTGAAAAATGTTTTTAATCATATTGTGTTATACTCATGTATAAGTCTAAAAGTTTCCTTATAATTATTCACCTAAATGATGTTGGTTACATTATGAGCACTTTTTGGCACTTAAAATTTCACACCCCCACAAATAATTCTATTAATTCCACTCCCTCGAACTGAAGCAAGTATTCAATTGTCGCATTCTATAGAATATTCTTCCCTGCCTAAAATGTCCGCTCGCCTGAGCAATAAAGCTGATCTGGCTCTTGGTCTCCCCCTTATCACATGTCCCGCGGTCCACCAATGAAATCTAGCAAGCCCCAGCCCTCCCGAATAACGTGACTCCCTACCCAACCAATAACGTGGGAAGTGTCTCCACACACGGAAGCGCCCCATCGAGAGCAGCTCCCGAGGAGAACTGAACACTCCAACCCGGTAAGATCGCGGAACCGCTGCCTCTAAGCAGAGCAGCAAGCTAAAACCCTGCACGTGTATCTTTTAATACTTGTTACTTTGTCCTAGAGCGGACCAGGGATTCCTCTGGCCGCACGACTTTATTCGCCGTTTATTTAAACTACTGGAGTAAGGCGATCCTGCCCAGAAGCTGCCGGTAATCTAGCGCTCTACTTTTGGTGGCCCCCTGACCCCCTTACTATTTTTTTAAAAACCTTTATTTCTTTCTCCACAGAGGCTGGCTATATAAACTGTACGCCAACTAACCAGACCTTCTGCAAACCACTGAGACCTCCATTTTTAACCATGGTAATACTGCCCTGCCAACGCTTCTCTAATCCTCTGAGATTAGTAGATTGCCTTATTTAACTGTATTGTGTATCTCTACAGCCAGGTAATTTATAAGGACCACAGTCCCTGGCTGACCATTCACAAGACGTGTTTTTTCGGTGGCACACTCCCCCGAAAGACAAATGGTAATTTAACTTCCCCCACCTTGGCCACAAAGAAAAAGTTTTTCCTGATGTAAAATACATGTAGTCACATCAATATCTATTACAGCTCAGGCATGACTCTACATTAATCCCTGCGCCTGCACAGAACTTCCGGTTGACTGCAACCCAAAAGGAACGATTCCCATATGATGGTAAATAGGCCATAATTTGCTGTATGTCCCCACTTCCCATCTGCAAAGGACGTCCTTAGATATCTTTTATTTTCAACAGAACGAAACACGTTGATGACACAAAACAGACCTGCCCGTTGAAGATAATCGTACTTCAACCCACCAATTTGGTAGGTCCGCCTAGCCAACAGTTGTCACACGCCCGACCCGATAGCACTGGCCCCATTATGCCCGAATGACACCACAATTGTTTCACTACCACAAGCCTCACATTCTTCACGGCTTATCCTTATTTCCAACAACCGGTCTCACTTGTCACAGTCTACTGAATACTCACTACCACCACTCCACAAATGTATGTGTGGCGTTTCACAAATTAAGGAAGCTTACCATGAAAAATTGCATGAGTATTAGAGGCCTTGCACAGAAGACTCACGCCTCACGGTAACACCGAACTCTGCGATTCCGAATACAAAGTCTGTAGTTACAATGTGAGCGCTGACAATACTAATAATGACTGTACATATATTTCTGTTTTCTTCCCCCTTTTTTTTCAAAAACAGGTGTTGTAATTGACTTTTGTTCAGGCAAAATTATTTTACTTGTCCTGATGATGATCCCGTTGTAACTGAGCTGGGGATCGAAACATCGACCGTAGAGTAATTCATACAGTTAACTCCCTGATACTATTGTTTGTATGAATGACTCCAGGATACACTGTCAATGTAAATTTAATTCAGTGACCTGCAAGCTCACTCTGTTTGCCTGATATTTTTCTTCACTGACCTTCACTTTCTCACCTCTCCTCCTCTCGTTTGGCACAGGACTGTGCCCTAATGTAACCCTTATGTTTTGGGTTATATGTTGTATTCTGAGATTATATACTTATTGAACTAATAAACATTCCCTGGCCGGCTGGTCTAGGAATCCTGAATTATATAGAATTCCATTGTGATCTATATACATTTGTTTCCCACATTCTTGTAAGCTCAGGACCACTTGTTGTTTTGATAATCTCAATTTAAGCCAGCCTGCTCTGTGCCAAGCTACCAGAGGGTGAGCACACGTTAAATAATGATGTGTATCTGACTTACCATGACCAGGATTGCACTTCTTGTTTAAACAGGGTGCATCCCTCTGCCAACCAAAAACCCAATTTCTAACAATACAGCAATAAGGAAGGTGTTGTCGACACAGTGGAAGGATGTTTATCTTTATTTGTTTAGCCCTATTCTTGGTATGCAGTTATCCCTTACAGAATTTTGCAGAAGAGTTCATGCTCACAGTAAAAGTGGGCTCCCTCATGGCGGGTCTCTTATCCCAAGGGGTTATAATTTCAGAGGAGGTAATATTGCCTTAGGTGGTAGGTAAGAAGGTGGAAGTGACAATTAAAAAGACATATAGGGATTCAGACCTTGTGGTAAGATCAAGCACCTATGCTAGCTATACGATACAGTCTTTGCCTAAAGCTTTTCAAGGGTTAGCTTAACAAATGTAAAATGGTTTGAATTTGTCATCAACTCTCGCCATCGTTGAGCAACAAGTACACTTTCTTTCAACCTGCTGAGTGCAACAGCATTATCTTCTGGCACAGCAATAGTTCGAAGAAGGCATTTATGAGTGGCTACCACTAAGAAAGCATTGTTGATGCATCTACCTTTTACCAGAAACATGCTTTTTGACCCTCAAGTTGAGGAACTAATCAGCAAAGATTCGTAATGTGTTGCAGCCAGTGCATTCAGCCTGCATGGCCAAAGGAACACTTTAGAAGAGGGCTTTTAGACCTGCTTCAACACCCAGAAGGGTTTCTCAGCCCTTTCAAGAAAAAGAGGTTGCAGCCCGAGGACCCTCTCTCAGATGAATCCTAGTCCCAGTTAACCCAGCCTGTGATTCCTCTAGCTTCCCTAAAAGCCTAACTAGGCCAAGGACAAGGAAGTCCACAGACTAGTTAGGGGTCGGATCAGCTGGGAACAGCACATCTCAGACAAATGGCCCTTGAACAAGGCAGCAATAATAACAGTGCCCTGAGATCAGAACAAGACTGGTTGTTTTTCAATAATCTGTCTGGTTTTCAGAAGTTGACAGGAGGGTTTAGACCAGTTGTAGAGTTGAAAAATGTCAATATGTCTATTACATACCAGATTTTAAAAATGATAAGTTTGACAAGCATCTTTCCATTCCTGAGAAAATTAGAGTTTATCAATCAACCTTTTAGATGCCTATCCACATGTGTCAATGCACAAATCATCTCAGATGTTCCTCAGATTCTTTATTCAAGACAACGATTACCAAAATCAAGCGCCTTCCATTTGGTTAGGCAACAGCACCAATAATATTTACAAAACTCTTTAGGTAGATAACAACATTCTTTAGGAATTTCACTCATCCCTTAGCTCAACAATTGGTTGATTGTCTCCTACTGTTTTCTAAGACATTGGTAGATGTGACAATAGTGATCAAGATCCTGG
The DNA here is from genome assembly GCF_964263255.1 of Lissotriton vulgaris. Taxonomy (NCBI): domain Eukaryota; kingdom Metazoa; phylum Chordata; class Amphibia; order Caudata; family Salamandridae; genus Lissotriton; species Lissotriton vulgaris. The sequence continues at coordinate 157,608 of NW_028254922.1, read as the reverse complement.
AACAACAAAGATTTCTGCTAAACCAGTCAAAATCACATCTCATCTTGGTACAATAAATCCAGTTCATTGGAGCTCCATTCAATTCAGAAGTGGGAAGAGTGTCCTTACCAGAGTACAGCAATTCCGAGTACCTTGGTTAGACCTATTTGTGCAGGAAGACAATTCTCTACTCCCACAATTATTTTCCCTTCCAATTAAGCTTAGGCATTGAATGCTCTTGCAATAATATGGCATTGAGGATGTTGTAGGCCTTTCCTCTGCTTCTTCTCATTCCACGATTATTCGGAAGATTCAAGATGTTCTTGTATGGGTGTTGATTGTAGCTTCTTGCTGACTACACAGGATTTGGCTCCCTAATCTCCAGAGGCTAGTGACACCCCCTCCTTGCTTGTTTCCAACTTAGTCCTCTCAATTGAGAGATCCATCACTGGATCAAGATACAGTGGAGAGACTACACTTAGGGGTTTGGAACTTGAGAGGTTAAATACCAGATTTCAAGGCTGTTTGGCGGCAGCAGCAACAGAGATTCAGCACTTCAGGCATCCATCAATTTTAAAGGTTTGCAACCAGCACTGGATATCCTTCTCAATATGGTACAATCTTAGAGGTCTTCTATCTGTCTCTTGTGATCTATCAAAAGTGCTAGATGTTTGAGGGATGGTTTCCTCCTGAGCTTAGTTGTGTTCATTCTTAGGAGTCAGTGGGCAGCAATCCGAGAATTTCCTGCACCATCTTGGGTTGCCCCCTTAGCTTTATGAGTCCTTAATTTTCTTTTTTTTGAACCCCTAGAGGCAGAGTATCTTAAGATGTTGTTATATCAGATTTTATTTTTGATAGCTATGTTTTTTTGTCATAAGATTTTAGAGTTAGATTCCTTATTACACACCGATCCTTATTTGAGTTTCTTTCCAGATAAGGTGATTCTAAGACCTGATCCATCTTCTCTTTACCTACAATCCTGTCTTTAATTAACGTCTATCAAGATCTTGCATTCCCTTCTTTTCATTCCCATTAATGTACCTCTGAAGGAGATATAAATGCATGCACTGGATGTACATTGCACACTCTATATTCATGTTTAGGAAACAACTTCAATCAAGAAAGTTTGTTACTGGTGGACTGTCTGGATAAGGTTTAAAGCATCCACTTATACGCTGCGTAATTGATTAAACACAACCATTATCTTTGCTTTTGAGTCAGAAGTGAAAGATCTGATAGGAGCAATTCAAGGAATATCCATTTGTGGAATATCTACTTCATAAGGCCTTTTCAAAGAGGCATCAATGAAAGACATGTGTGAATGGTCGGATTTGGACACAACACATGCCGCAGCTTCAAAAAAAAAGTGGACCCCATTAACAAACAAGATAGCTAAAAATCTGGCCCACATTTCCAAACCATGCCAATTTTGAGCTTGTAAATACACACTGTATGGTTAATTTGCAAAGTATGGGAAAGTGCATGCACTTGTGTTTGCGGCAGGAAACAGCTGTTACAATGCATGCATTACAATGCGTGATTTTACCCTGCATGCCATTACAACACAAATGGCTTGCTGTAGGGCTGTTTGTGTCCGAGGGCTGCACCGGTGGGGGCGGGGTCAGTGCTGGAGGGGGGTGGGGCTAGAGCAACAAAAAAACTGTGACCATGAGGTTGAACACAGGTCCCTGCAGCAGACACATTCGTCCACTGAGCCACCAGACCCGGCATACACACCTCTCTCTCTCTCTCTCTCTCTCTCTCTCTCTCTCTCTCTCTCTCTCTCTCTCTCTCTCTCTCTCTCTCTCTGTCTCTCTCTCCCTCTCTCTCCCTCTCTCTCCATCTCTCTCCCTCTCTCCCTCCATCTCTCCCTATTTCTCCCTCTGTCTCACTCCGACTGTCTCACTCCCTCTCACTCCCTTTCTCTCCCTCCCTGGCTCCCTCTGTCTTACTCACTCTGATTGTCTCACTCCCTCTCTCTCTCTCTGTCTCACACTTTCTCTCTCTCTTTCTCTCTCTCTCTCTCTGTCTCCCTCTCTCTCTCTGTCTCCCTCCCTCTCTCTCCTTCCCGCTCTCTCTCTGTCTCCCCCTCTCTCCTTCCCTCTCCCTCCCTCCTCCCTCCCTCTGTCACCCTCCTCCCTCTATCACCTCCTCCATCCCTCTGTCTATCACCCCCCTCCCTCCTCCCTCTGTCTGTCACCGTCCTCCCTCCCTCCTCCCTCCCTCTGTCTGTCACCCTCTGTCTCCCTCCCTCTCACTTTCTGTCTCCCTCCCTCTCCCTCTCTTTGTCTTCCTCTGTCTGCCTCCCTTTCCCTCCCTCCCTCACTCCCCCTTCCTCTCCTTCCCTCGCTCAACCTCCTCCTCCCTTTCCCTCCCTCCCTGTCTCCCTCCCTCCCTCCACCTCCCTCGCTCTCCCTGTCTGCCTCCCTTTCCCTCCCTCCTTTCCCTCCCTCCCTCGCTCTCCCTCTTTCTGCCTCCCTTTCCCTCCCTCCCTTGCTCCCCCTCCCTCTCCCTTCCTTTCCCTCCCTCGATCGCTCTCCCTCTGTCTGTGTCTGCCTCCCTTTCCCTCCCTCCCGCGCTCTCCCTCTGTCTGTGTCTGCCTCCCTTTCCCTCCCTCCTTTCCCTCCCTCCCTCACTCTCTCTCTGTCTGCCTCCCTTTTCCTCCCTCCCTCCCTCTGCCTCCCTCTCCCTCCCTTTCCCTCCCTCCCTCGCTCTCCCTCTCCTTCCCTTTCCCTCCCTCCCTTGCTCTCCCTCTGTCTGCCTCTCTTTCCCTCCCTCCCTCTCCCTCGCTCTCCCTCCCTCGCTCTCCCTTCCCCTCCCTTTCCCTCCCTCCCTGTCTCCCTCCCTCCACCTCCCTCCCTCGCTCTCCCTCTGTCTGCCTCCCTTTCCCTCCCTCCCTCGCTCTCCCTCGGTCTGCCTCCCTTTCCCTCCCTCCCTCGCTCTCCCTCCCTCTCCCTCGGTCTGTGTCTGCCTCCCTTTCCCTCCCTCCCTCGCTCCCCCTCCCTTCACTCCCTCCCTCGCTCTCCTTCTGTCTCCCTCCCTTTCCCTCCCTCCCTCTATCTCCCTCCCTCTGTCACACTCTTCATCTCACCCTGCCTGTGTGTGCCCGGGCTGAGACAGCTTCCGGGCACACATACACACAGCCAGACCCGAGCACTTACATGTCTTTAAAAGACCATTTGTATGTTAATGAGGCTTTTGTATTTCACCTCTTACCGCCCCTCCAGCTGCACTTTGACTATCACTGGAATGCCTGGGCCCCCAGAGAGCAGCAGAATCTCGGCGCGCAGTGTTTGCTGACACTCTTTAATTTTTTATTTTTTTTAAAACATGGGTAAATTGTCTGCAAGGTCCGCGGGCTACCAGGGATTTGCTGGGCCGCTGGCGGCCCGCGGGCCGTACTATGAGTACCCATGCTGTAGGGGGTATAAGGTGTTGAATTTAACTCTAACACCTTCCCTACTGTTGTACAGACTGGAATTGGAATAGTAAATTATACTATTCCAAACTCCAGCACACCCCGGACAGCAACTTGGGGTAAAGAATAGTGTTGCAACGGCATGCGGGGTAAAAGCATGCTGTAGTTCGCTCTCCCACCACACAGCTCCGCCTGTGTGCCCTGACGCTGCGGCTGCTGAAAGTCGAGGCCCTCCTCCACCCGCAGGCTACCACCTGCACCTCATCTCTGGTGGCCAGTGGTAGGCCCTAGGCTTGCATCTTGTGCCTGTTTTTTTTGTCCCCCCCTCACTGCCACTGTTTTACCTTCTCTTCTCTGTTCGATTTTTGCATCTTGTGCTCGTTTTCCCCTCTGTCTCCCCCTCACTGCCACTGTTTTGCCCGCTTTTCCTCTGTTGGATTGCTGTATCTTGTGCCCATTCTTCTGCTCTGTCTCTCCCTCGCTTCCCCATTCCCGCTGCTGCATCCCGTGTGGCCCCGTCCCCCTCTCTGCCATTCGCTGCCCCTGCCTCCCGCCTCCTGCCTCTCAGCTGCTCCTCCCTCCCACATCCCCATATTTGGCGGCCATGCACAGCAGGCGCGCAGCTGGCGCCCCAAAGGTGCGCATAAGGCAAGCCAGTCTGCGCCCGTCAGTGCCTGGACTGCACCCAGCGCCAGAACCCCTGGTCCCAGCACCCGCCACAAAGACCACCACTGCTACGACGCCAGCACACTCCATTCTCTCAACCCCGGAAGAACCCACATCTGCTTCAAGGTTGCCCGGAACGCACACATGGTCCCTTCACCTGCCGGAACTGCAGCTACACCAGCATCAGACCCACCGAACAACCCACCAAGAAACACCCCAACCACCTCCGATGCATCCTACTGAACAACTGCTCCGCACGCAAACACGCCGTCGAGTCCTGGGACCTGCTCGACACAACATCCCCGGAGGTCGCCTTCCTCACAGAGACCTGGATGAACATCTCCTCCGCACCCGACATAGCCATAGCCATCCCTGCCGGCTACAAGATCACCCGCCGAGACCGCACCAAATGAGTCGGAGGAGGAATCGCCATCACCCACAAGAACAGCATCAGGGTCTTGACCAGCACAGACGACACTCTCAGTTCCACGGAACACCTGGATTTCCAGATCCGCATAGATCCCAACTCCACCCTCAGAGGCACCCTGGTCTACAGACCCCCCGGATCCCGCCCCCAGTTCAGCAACTCCATATCTGACTTCATCGGCACGCACGCCGTGACCTCCACCAACTACATCCTGCTCGGAGACCTGAACTTTCACCTGGAGAACAACAACAACAGCAACTCGACAACCCTGATCGATAACCTCGCCAACCTCCGACTGAGACAACTCGTCACAATGCCCACCCACTCCGCAAGTCACACGCTTGACCCCATTTTCTCCGCAAGCTCCCACGTCGCCATTAGCCACACAACCGAACTCCTCTGGACCGACTACCGCTGCATCCACTTCTCCTTCCAGAAATCCACCATACACCACTGCACCCAACAGATCCCCCGCCGTTGCTGGAGAAAAGTCACCGAAGACCAACTTCAAGCAAACCTCGCTCTCAGCCCACCCACCAAACCCTCCAACACCAACGACGCTGCCCGCAACCTCAGACGCTGGATCGACGACTGCACCAACACCCTCACCCGCTGAAGAAACCACTTCACAGAGATACCCACAAGAGGGCCAGCTGGTTCACCACAGAACTCCTAGCCTCCAAGCGAGCCTGCCGAAAGATAGAGCAGAAATGGCATAGCGAACAGACCCCGGACAGCCACGCACCCACAAGTTCGCCACCCGCAACCACAACCATCTCATCAGGACGGCCAAGAGGACCTCCTTCAAGGACCGCCTCGACAACGATGCACACAATAGCAAGGAGCTCTTTAACATCGTGAAGGAACTCTCCAACCCCAGCTCTAACACCAATGACATCCCGCTGTTGCAAGCCCAGTGCGACACCCTCGCCACTTTTCTTCCACCGCAAGATAGCAGACATCCACGACAGCTTCAACACCAGGCAGCCCCAACCGACAGCAACACAAGAGTCTCCCCACACACCATCGACCATGACCCCCTTTTATCCTGGACCAGCGTGAGCCTCGATGACACCATCAAGACCATGAGCACAATCCATTCTGGCTTCCCATCAGACCCATTTCCGCACCACATCTTCAAAAAAGCCAGCCGCTCCATCGCACCCCACCTGCGCAACGTCTTCAATCTCTCCCTTGAGACCGTAACCTTCCCAGAAAGCCGGAAACACGCCGAGATTAACTCCCTACTCAAAAAACCAAAGGCTGACCCTAAAGACCTCAAGAACTTCCAGCCCATCTCTCTGCTCCAGATCCCGGCTAAGGTCATCGAAAAGATCGTCAATAGACAGCTAACCCGATACCTCGAAGAAAACATAATCCTGGACCCTTCCCAGTCAGGATTCCGCAGCAACCACAGCACCGAGACTGCCCTCATCGATGCCACCGACGACATCAGAAAACTGCTGGACACCGGTGAGATTGCAGCCCTCATCCTTCTGGACCTCTCCACCGCCTTCGACACCATCTGCCATCGCACACTACGCACACGCCTCCAAACCATAGGGATCCATGACAGAGCCCTAGAATGGACCACCTCCTTCCTCTCCGGCAGAACTCAGAGCGTCCGGCTCCTCCCATTCTGATCCGAAGCCTCCAAGATTATCTGCGGCGTACCCCAGGGCTCCTCCCTCAGCCTGACACTGTTCAGCATTTACATGACCCCGCTCGCACACATCGCCCGACAGCACGACCTCAACATAATCTCCTACTCCGACAACTCTCAACTGATCCTCTCTCTCACCAAGGACCCCATCACTGCCAAAGCCAACATCCACGAAGGAATGAAGGCCATCGCCTACTGGATGAAGACCAGCTGAATGAAGCTGAACACGGACAAAGCGGTAGTCCTCATCCTTGGTTCCAACCCCTCAGCCTGGGACGACTCCTGGTGGCCGACGACACTGGGGGCAGCACCGACACCCACAGACCACGCACGCAACCTACAAATCATCCTCGACTCAACGCTCTTCATGACCAAGCAAGTCAACACCATCTCCTCCTCCTGTTTCAACACCCTCCGCATGCTCAGCAGAATCTACAGGTGGTGCCCGACAGAAACAAGAAGACAGTCACCCAGGCCCTCGTCAGTAGCAGACTCGACTACGGAAACGCCCTCTATGCAGGAGCCCCAACCAAGCTCATCAAACAACTGCGACGCATCCAAAATGCCTCGGCACGACTGGTCCTCGACCTACCACGCCACACCCACATCACCCCCCACCTGAGAAACCTGCACTGGCTACCCATCAACAAGAGGTTATCCTTCAAGCGCCTCATCCAAGCACACAAGGCACTCCATCAAGACCGGCCCAGCCATGCTCTGCCGACCTCACACCCGCCACCATCCCGCGCTTCCGAAGGAAAACCACAGGTGGGAGGTCCTTCTCCCACCTCGCCGCCAAGACCTGGAACACCCTCCCACTGAACCTACGACAGACCCAAGACCTGCTGGCCTTCAGGTGGCTACTCAAGACCTGGCTGTTCGATCAGTAGCGGCCCCTCTCTCCCAGCGCCTTGAGACCCTCACGGGTATGTAGTGTGCTCTACAAATGTTGTTGATTGATTGATTAACGTCATACAACTGTTTGCGGCCGGCAATGTTTGTGATAATATCAGGTAAAACCGGCCCACCTGCCCATAAAACAAGTCTACAACCTGCTACCAAACTGCCCACTCACTGAACAGTTAGACAAGCACATCGGGCACTGCCTGATTACCCCATAGGACAGCCAAACCCTGCATTTTTGCAGCAGCCAAGCTTTTCTACCCCCACACACATTTATGACTTATTACAGACTTCAGGTGGGAGACAGTTCCTCTTAAGACATTGGGGTAAATGTACTAACATTTGTGTAACTTTACCAGATATTGAAACAATGAATTCACTTGAATTAATTTGTGTGTCTAGGCTGTTTGGCTTCTGCTTGGGTATGCACTCCATCAGTAAGGAATGGATTGAGGAAGATGCTGGTGAAGGTAGGTAATGACTTGGTTACTTACCGATAATCTTCATTACTCTGAATCCAGTTCTTCCTTTTCACAGTCCTCATTCCTCACCTTCCCTCCCAAGAGGTTGAAATAGCAGCATTGTATTGGTTTCCTGGAGTCAGAGTAATGAAGATTACTAGTAAGTATCCATGTCATTCCATGGTGTTTTCTTGAAAACCATTATGTTTCAGGAAGCAGTTTCACACTTACCTGCCATGGCTGAATGTCACTGGAGTTGGCACATGTTCCATTCACAAAAGGCCCAGTGCCTGGCTTGCACAAAATAAGTTCACTCAGTGCATGTGCATAAACATGAACTGCAAGGTATGCATGCTGAGTATAACTCAGATCATTTAGGTCAAGTAGATCTCTCTCCACCTTTTCTAATGCCTCTTCACCGGAACAAGGTCTTGCATCAAGACTGATATCCCCTTGTGCTGTATAATTTCGTTGGGGCTGCACCCATTTGCACTTGAATCCCTTTTCCCAAAAGAGCTTTATAAATGTTTCTCCTGTAGATGTGGATGGGTGAAGGTGGCTGAGGAATTCCCAGAAACCTGCCATTTGGCCTGTATTGGGCATCAGGCCTACTGTCCCATTCAACACTTCCCATGCCTGTCTGGTAAACAGTCCTGGAGTGATCCCAAATGAAGCAGAGGCAACAAACACCTTCCCTGTGACGTTCTGTTCATAAAGAGCATCCATTAAAGCTGCAATGTGCACCTCTTGGCTGTGGAGGACAATTACATTTACCGAATGCTGCTTGATTACTTCCACCACCTGGAGGACCTTATTCTTGGTGTAACTCAAGTGGATCTTAGCCACAAACATCACACAACCCCCATTCTTCTCAATTCCTTGCCGTATCGCATGACCACCCTGCTCTCCAACGTCATTGTCCACCACCACCATCCCTACCCAGAACCATTGGAATTTCTTGATCAGCTGGGGCAGAGCAATGTTTTGGAATTTGTTGCTTGGCACTGTGCGCAAAAATGAGGGAAACTGAAGCTTGTCGCTCAGAGCTGAAAGTGTGGCTCCATGACTAATCTATAGAAGAGAAGAAAAATTAGGACACCTCTTGAAAAAATATTATTTGTCCAAGGAAGCCCACAGTGCCATTCATTATCCATTTATTATGCAGTTGTGGATTTGCACTTTTTCACGCCTTGACGGTGCCCAAGAGTACTTCACATTAGTAGCAATATTATACAATAACACACAAGTCAAAAGGTCAACGTTTGGATAAAACAACCGCAAGGAGAGCTAAAACCTTTTGATTCCTTGTCTCATTTTTCAGTTCATCAAAATCTCTCATTCTAGTACCGTTTACCCATTATTGCATTTGATTTCAACTTTCCATTTTCGCATATTTGTTAAATGTTTAATGTTTTTATGTGACAGATACTGAGGATTTGTGGCTACAATGTATATATAGAAAATGTTAATCATTCTTAATATGTTAGTGGATGCTTTCATCAATGTTATCAAAGGCTGACAATTGTAAAGAAAGTATCTATGTACACTTTCTTAATAAATTCCTACAATGTCCAAGCTTATGTATTGATATGTGCATGCTTTCACTGACATGTCTATTCCGATACCTTGGTTGCAATATATCAATAATTCTGAAATTCAGTAAAGATTTAATGAACCATATATACAAATAAAAATCAGTCACACACAGTAAAAATATATAATGAAGTTGAAAATGTACAAAAAAACTAAAAGGAAAATGTAATAATCAAATGCTGTAAATGAAAATTGCAAATACAAATTACAAATGGCAGTTTTTTTTAATGCATAGATTGCCTACTTGAGCAGGAAGCAGGCAGGTTGGCATTTGTCATGACAAGCTAAAGTGAAAGAGTGGACAGCTAAGAGAAACATAAACCCTTAAGAAAGTTAAGGAAGAAGTAACTTGAGGAAACAATCATTGTCTCCCCATATTTGATATTTTTACATAGAAGTAATATATGTATCAGTATATCGATCTAAAATTTGGAACAGGTCATGGATACATTTGTTTATTTTATGATGTACGTGTGTCTCTATGTCTAATACAATTAATTGATAGCTATCATGTTATTGTTGAGAATGTGGGATGAAGATGTTTCGTATCAGTCTACATTTGATGGAGCTTCATCTTTGCTGCATTCAAGCTTTTCATGGAGGCTTGGTATAATCTAATCTTACATCCATCTTCTTCATTGTAGGTCACAAAAGTCTGACTTTACTTGCATAATCCCAAACAAATTCAGAGTACTACTCCACAGACGCAGAAATTATTGATGCTAATTCTGGTGTTCTGGCTCACTGGCTTTCTGTATAGACTTTGCAAGATTAATGTTTGTATTGTATCTGTACACTCCTAATTACATTACAAAAGATGTCAGTGGTCTTTACTCCTCATTCTGTTCCACCTGATCATTTGTAAAGAAAATTTAATATTTATTTGAGCCTTCCCTGAGTGGCCACAATTTCAGTGATGTTCGAGAGAGGGTGCCTATCAGTCCAGACTGAGATATCCCAGGTTTTCACACAAGCAAAGCATTTCTTCCGTCTTTATGACGATAAGCTCTGAAGGTAGCCAATCCAAGGGCTGTATATGTCAATAACTCCCTCTCATACTAACCTGTCCACTTCCTATTTTAAGGTTTTTTTCAATAAGTATACACATCACAGCTTGTGTACCACTTGTGCCATCTCTTTTTAGAGGTATTTACACAAAGAAAACCCAGAACAGTAGTAAATGCAGATATATTTGTAAGATATCAAAATAGCTCCTAGGTTTTTGGAAGCAAAGCATTCCCGGAACTAGGCCTATGTATGAGGTGATCAATGAGAGGGTTAATTCAGAAAATAACGAGTCAAGTGGTGCTTGAAAGTTATAGTCAAATGAGGGAAAACCTTAGCTGACATTCCATATAACACTGTAAACTACTAGAAACAAACTAGGCACATTTACCTGAGGTACATGTAGAATTCCCAGCATCCGGGCCATGGGAAGGGATAAAGCTGATACCAGATCTCCCACAATCCCAGCCAGTGGCTGATGAGGCCAGCAGTTGTAAGCCGGTACTGTATTTTCCACCCCAGAGAGCAGAGCCAATGTTCCCATGAGGGCTCTGGTCTCTGACATGCAGGAATCATATACTCTGAAGCCCAGAGTCACGTTGGGTAGCATGTTCGGGGTTCGATTAATTTCTTCTATTGCAAATATCATGCCTAATACATCCCTGTAGTACCTGATTTGGAATCTGTAAAAACAGAGGAATGAGTAAAGCATATCATACTGCCATGCACAATAATGACCTGTAATATATATACTTTATGCACAGAAAAAGTGTGTGCACACTTTGTGCAACCTTCAAACTATGGTATTACAGAAGGTGCCTTAGATGCTTGTGCAGCCCCTCCTTTAATACTGATAGTGCTGCCGCACAAAAAGGTGGCACACTGTTAGTACAGCACCTGAGGGCAGCCCCCTGAGAGTGGCAGAGGTGGTTCCATGGACCCACAGACATCCCCCTGCAGTTGTGTGCAGTCACTCACTGAACTCGCCTGCAGAGGGCCCATTTGCTATGAGAACAAATAAATGCTCGTCTTACCTTGGCGATCATTTTCTTTGACAGTATTGATTTGAAAGTTAGTAATGTAGGAAGAGAAAGGATGATTTATATTTTAAAGGAGAAGTCAGGACAACTTATTGTCCTTATGTAGTTTTCAAGTGCACATGAACACGCCAATTCTAGGCTGGTTAAATTCACGTTTATTGATGAAGCAACCCAGGGGTAGCTCTCCTGAGGCCACTTAGACCCAAGTGGCACTCTGTGGAGTCCACTGGGTTAAGAAAACAGAACTTGGAACATATCAGCACATGGTTTCAGTACTCCTGCAACTCCCAAAGTACAACACCCAAATCCTATAAAGGAGGAAGCCTGATAAATTAAGCGATGTAAGTAATGCCCTCCAAAAATTGGGAAACATGACAACCCTCCTTCAGCTTGAATCACAAGAGTAAAAGCAAGAGCGGGAAAACCATGCCTCCTGGCCAGCCCTCTGCAGTCCAGGCAGGCCCGAGCTTTATTGGAGATACCAACCACGATGATCACTTGGAAGGGCTCGATGACTCTTCACTCCTGGATAGGGAAATGAGCATTGAACCTTTTTCCACCAACAAGGGCTGCTCTGTTCCGATAAAGACTCTACCAGCCACCTCAGTACTTAGTGGAAAAAAAATAAACTTGCTTTGACGACTGTCTTTGTATCACTAAGGGTAAAGAGCAGCAATTCAAATTAAAAGTCTTGGACATATCACAAGGCACTCCAACTCAGCCACTGGGAGAATCTTGTGGGGTTTGAGATTTAGTAAACCACGATACTCGGACCGGTCTAGCCTTGTCAATGAACACTGCTAGAACCAATGGAACAATGTGCATGCCCTCATTCTCAAGCACTGCTGTGTTCTCATTGGCTAAAAACAACAAGTTGATGGATGGAATGCTTTGATTAATCTCAGTCACTGGCATTCACTCAGGAGCACATCCCACTCCATCGTTTTTACACCCACCATGCCACCTCAGTTTGGACCCAGCCATATGCAAATCAGTCTTGACCCTGCTTCTCAGGGGAACAGTCCAGCCTGAACTGCCAAGCCAGGCCCTCCTTGAATCGGAACAAAATCAACTGAGGACTGGTTTCACCCTAGTTAGGGCCCGTCAGCCGAGTATAGCTTGGCTCCGGTGGCCACTGTGCCACCGGAGCCAAGCTATACTCGGCTAACGGGCCCTAACTAGGTCCAAAGTCTGGGTGGCAAGATTAATTCAAGTATTCCATCCATCACCTTCTTGTTTTTGCATTTGACACTCTAAGTGCACCAGGTATGCCCAGACGTGGGTCCCAGGCTCTGTTGCTTTGGGAACTCCTTGGTGGAAATAATAGTCCAGTGTGAAATGCTAACTGTCACTTGAGATCAGCGACATAGTTTGTAGATTTAATACATTTGTTTTTACTTTTCTCAGGAGAGCAGCTTTGTCTGTTCCTAAGTCATTTAATAGTGCAAAGGACCTGACCTCCACATGGTTAGCATTAGACGCTAATGGTTTTCTAACCCTGAATACACTTTACAGCATGTACAACTGTTTCTCACCCCTCACAGGAGATCTTTTCTGGGACATCTTGGAAGGAAGGTTGAAGAAAGCGAAAGCTGGAGTGAACGACAAATGAACCTCCGATAATAATGTCGCCGTCCCTAGAGAGCCCTTCCAAGGTCTCGCTGTGCAGGGCACACCCAGGGAGAAGCGATGCCTCTCCGACTGCTGAGATGAGGAGAAGAAGCATAGAGCTGGTCAGGCTCATCCTTAGACATGGAAAGTCAATCCCCTCTGCTGGCCAACTGTGGGTGAAAGAAAAGGACATACCAAGTAGGTCACAGATGCAGAGAGCACAGACTGACAACCATACCAAGACCTTTTTATTATTGATGGGTTATGTCATTTATGCCTCGCTCTTACTAAAGAAGTCAGACTTTCAGTGCACTGAAACCAGCCCCACTGCACAGAGACCAGCTTCTCATTGTACAGACGCCATGCACTCACTGCACTGAAACCAGCTGCACTGCACAGAGAACAGCCTCTCAGTGTCCGGAAGCCAGCCTCTCACTGCAGTGAAACCAGCTCTACTGCACAAACACCAGCCTCTCAATGAACAGAAGCCAGGCGCTCACTGCTCTAAAGAAGTCCCATTGTACAGAAATCAGCCTCTCACTGAACAGAAGCCAGGCTCTCACTGCTCTAAACAAGCCCAACTGCACAGTAATCAGAAGGGGCTTTCTCCTTCCCCGGATTGTGCAAAATAGTGAAGTAATACTCTTGCACTCACAACTCCCACCTCTCGATGCAAGGAGGCATCTTGGTTTTTGGATTTTCAGAAATAGTGAGTAATGCCTGGTGGTCAGTGATAAAGGTGAACTGCTTTCCATACAGAAAGTTATGAACAATTTCACAATGCCATACTGAAGCCAAGCTCTCTTTTTCGGGCTGAGAATAGTCACATTCAGTGTGAGACTGACTTCTCCTGGTGTAGGCCACAATATGTCTCTGTGCACTTGGGTGTCCATTGTGTTGATCAAGGATTGCCCCCAAACCCACCTGGCTTGTGTCAACTATGATTTCAGTATGTAACTTCGGATCAAAATAAGCCGTGTCCGTTGCATTTTCAATTGCGTTCTTGATTTTCTTGAAACTTCAATCACAGTCAGAGGACCCCTGGATCAGAATATTTTTTGTTAGGTCTCTCAATGGGGCACTCACTGTAGCAAAGTCACAAATGTACCTGGAGCAATAGCTGCCATGCATAAGAAGGATTGCAGCATGATCACATTGTGTGAGGACAAGTGGATGATACACTTTAATCGTTTTAGGGTCTAGAGTCATTCCATCTTCATAGAAGATATGCTTAAAGAATTTGACTTTGGTTTTGCAAAACTCAAATCAGCGGGCAAACAGCATACTTTTTTAGAGCTTTGTCATGTACCTTTCTTGTGGCCCCAAACACCAATATGTCATTACTGAAGTTAATAGCATGATTGACAGGTTGAATTACTCGGTGAATGACTTCCTGAAAGATTTCTGCAGCCAACGACACACAAAAGCTACGTTTTTTTATATCTAAACAGACCAGCATGAGTAGAAAAAGTAGTAATATTCCTACAGTTCTCTTCCAGCTCAAGTTGATGATATCCTTCGTTCAAATCAAGACAGGAGAAGACTTTGGCACAATTTAGCTGTGCAATCATATCTGCTATGTTTTGAGCTGGATGTCTTTCTCTCTTGATTGTTTTATTGGCCTGACTCATATCAACACAAATGCACATGGCATCCCCACTGTCCTTTTTGGGCACTACCACGATGGGTAGAACCCATGGCGCAGACCAGTAGAGAACACAATGATGTCATGCTTTAGCAGCATCTCTAGTTGTTTCTCAACTGTCTTCTATAAATTAAAAGCAATTCAACAATGTCAGTAAGCAACAGGACAAATGTCCTAATTAAGGTAAAGTTGCATTTTCATTGTCCGGAGTTTCCCTAGTCCATGAAACAAAGATGGAAATTGGCCCACGATTTCAGATTGTGCACTAAAATTGTAGTTGATGGATATCAGTCCCATGTCAGCAGCAGCGATGAAACCGAAGAGACAAGCACTCTATGAAGTACCTGGTAGAATATGAATTGGCGTGTGTGCTGTGATTTTTTTATGCTTCATGGCCACCATGAATGACACTTGACTTTAATGGCGTGGAAGCAGCTAGCCCATATATTCACCTCAGTTTTGGATGGTGTTAGACATGACACTGGTGACAGTTCATTGTACTGTCCTACCTGCATGATGTTGATTGATGCACCATTATCTATAATAAATGTTGTCGGGCAGCCATTCACCTTTAGTGTGATCTCGGGACAACAACCAAATAAGTTGGGTTGCTTGATGTGGCAACCTTTCTTTGAACTTTGTTCTTCTTTGCAAGCAGACAAACCTACACGTGATTGACGTTCTGCAGTCGATATCACCATAACACAACCCTCTTCTTCGCTGCCATTCAATTCTGACGTTGGGACAATGATTTTGATGGTGATTATTTTCTTTTTGTCTCAATGTGATGTTGTCGTTTTGCTTTGTGGGTCTGGCTAGATTGCTACTGGAACTTTCTAGCGTCCATTTCTCTTCTAGGCGGGACACACCTAGTTTTTCTTTTGTTTTGTAGACCATTAAAAAAATGTTTTTTAATATTCCCACATACTTTACATATCTGTCCAATGGCAGGACATTTACCTTCATATGGAAACAAGAATCCACATTGGAAACACAATTTCATTTTCTTCAGAGACATTGTGTTTTGGGCCCCGGCGTTGTGCTTCTGCTTACCTTTCAAGATTAAAGTTGATTATTTATGGCCTATTCCAGCCTTCATTTCAATGGACTGCCAAGCTGCAAGTTTCTCAGCTCTCGCAGCCATGAGTACGTTTTTTAGACTGAGTGTAGGTCTCCCTCAGCATGCGTCACCTGAACGATCGGAGAGTCAACAATCTATGCTCAAAGACATATGACTTCTTCGTCATTGAATTCACTGAACTTGCAGTGCTTGGTGAGGGCATTAAGTTTTTTGACAAACTCGTCCATTGTTTTATCAGCGTGCTATCTTGCCTGGTTGAAAATGTACCTTTCATAGTCGGCATTCGGCACTGCATTTAACCTGGCTTCTAACGTCTCTTTGATTTGATAGTAAAATACTACATCAGCTGTGGCATTTTCTTTATCAGTTCTTTCACTCCATCACTTGCAAGGTTTTTCAAGTATTTGATGTAATTTTTGTCATCTGCTTCTTCTAGAGCATCTACGAAGTCTTCAAATGTTTCGATCAATGCAGCCCATCAGACACCAATATTCAGATTTTTGGTGGAATCAAATGGTGGTGGAGGCCTCAAGAATGTGGCTTCAACATAACCAGTGTTGGAACTTGCTGACTTTGAGAGCCTTTGCCACTCCGATGACGTCCGCTGCTCACTCGCATCGGCATCTTTTGCAAACATCGGCTGGGTGCTTACATCTGAGTTGTCACTCCTGAGCTGATGTTGTATGGGAACATCTTCGTTTGTGGTGGTAACGGTTTTGTGTCTAGGACACATTCGTCATTACTCTCAACTTTGTTGCCGCCTTTAGCACTTTCTTTGTGCCTTGTCATCTCTGCATTTAGTGTTTTCTTGTACCTGGTTGTCTCTGCGTTTAACATTTCAGCTTTGTGTGAACGATGGCTCTGTGTTACTCTGTGGCACACTATCTCCTATTTAGGCCTTACCAGCCCACTTCTGGTGGGCTTTATGGCTGTGCTCTTCTGTGGTGCCTTTACCTTCTTCAAGGACCTCATGGAAGCTATAGCAGTGCTTTGACTCCACATGCCCCAACCATCAGCAGTTCCTAAGGGCGCACATGGTGCGCCAAGGAGCTTTCTGGATAACAGCAAACCCTCAGGGAGAGCAATCATGGAAAGGGGCGACCATTCGGTCCCCCCGAACGTATGGCGGAGTACCACGATCCCCCCGGGAAGCCATCTTGGGCGGGAGGCGAGTCTTGGCTGGTATGCCCGAAGCGGCGTAGCCGGGGCGCGCTCTTTCCCGCCCTGGAGTGGGCTGGCCTAGACACTGACGCGGCCGGCCACGCCCTTTGGGGCAGGCAGGGGCGGGTTTACGCCCGCCCTGAAGACGGATAAAAGGAGCACAAGCCAAGAAAGCATCCTCTTGTTCCTGTGCTCTAAAGCTGCACCTCCTCGCTGCACGTGAGCTCGAGACGGAACGAAGAGCCAATTTGGAGCGTGGTAATCTTTCTTTTTGTCTTACAGATACTCTGTCGGAGAATGCCTAAGAAAGTCGGAAAGCGAATGACTACCGACCAGATGCTGCGTATACTCATGAAAGAAGTGACCGATCTGAAGAAACGGATGGCGGATAGAGACGGGGAAGGGGGGCCGAAACGACCTTTGGCAGGAGCAGCTCCGGGAGGAAAAGGCAAGAGGCCCAGAAGGGGAGCCGCTGGGGGGGACATCCCGGTTCCCTGTGCCCCACTCGAAGAGCCAACTCCGGTGCCGGCAGAGGGGAATCCGATTCCCGTGGTGATCACCCCCGTGTCCGGGGGGGATATGCCGCCCGAGCTGGCAGCACAATTAGCAGCGTGGTTGGGGAAAGAAAGCGAGGGCGCCACGGCTGACGACGCACGGGTGTTGATGAAGCAACTGCGTGAAACGAGGGAGGCGGCGAAGGCATCATCGCCAGTTATCACGCTGGCTGCGGCAGTAGAAAAACCACCAGGAACAGGTCCAGCCGCAGATACAGCTTCTGGTTCAGGTAAGCGGCCATTGCCGATTGCGAGGGATGAGTCTGCACCTTCACGAAGGGAAAAGTTGGGTCAACATGTCCCTCTGGCTATTAAGGAGAAGATATGGGCAAATGAGTATATAAACATCTTCTCGTTGCTTACCGATCATTATGAGATGGAGCATGTTAAGAGCCAAAAGGAGCTCATGCATCCGAGTGTTTGGCGCGCAAAGATGGCCGCCTTTAAAAATGATGAAAACATTGGCACTTGGGGGAAGGCGTGGGGAATTTTTACCTCCATCATGGGCGAACGTAGACCCGAGTTGCTGTCCGAATTGCCGATATACCAGACACGGATCATGGAATATTCCGTATCATATGGGGGCAATCAGTGGTTCTGTTACGATAATATTTTTAGAAAAGCAAAGGAACACGATAAAAACTTAACTTGGGATTGTTACGATTCTGTTTCATGGTCAAAAATGGAGAGTACTGGTATGTTAAAAGTACCATTAGTAGGGAGTAGCGGGGGTGAATCCTCCCGCCAATATGCCGGGACCCCCCTTCGATCAGGTACAGGTAACGAATACAACTCGAGGCCGAACGGCAACACAGGTAAAAGGGGGATTTGTTGGAACTTCAACAGAGGTAAATGTACGAGGCCCCAGGGGTCATGTAAATTCCGTCACGAATGTGGAGGGTGTGGGCAGCCATCCCATCCGGAGTCCATGTGCAGAGCCAAAACGGGTGATAACGGGGGGAGAGGAGGCGCCAAACAGGTCTAAAATAGTCCGAGGGGCGCCTTTACCTACTCCGGTTGATACCATGGCAATGATTCCTTGGCTCAGCGAATACCCGGATCACGCTTCCGCTGGGGTGTTGAGGAACGGGTTTTCATATGGTTTCCGCATCCCAGTGGGGGAGTTTCGGGGTGTAAGAAAATGTAAAAATCAAATATCGGTCTTGCAACATACGACCGTGGTACAGGAAAAGATTGGGAAAGAGGTTACTCGAGGTCGAGTCGCCGGTCCATTTGATGAGCCACCGTGTGCTAACTTTGTTTGTTCTCCTTTGGGGGTGGTCCCTAAGAAGGACCCGGGTGAGTTCCGACTGATAGATAATTTATCAGCCCCACGTGGTCTGTCCGTAAATGATGCAATAGACCCGGATGTGTGTTCGGTGCGGTACGCATCTTTCGATGAGGCCGTGGCCATGTTGAATCGCCTAGGGCCCGGGGCGCTGATGGCAAAGTCAGATATTGAGTCAGCGTTTCGGTTGCTCCCGGTACACCCAGACGATCAGCGTCTCCTTGGTTTCATGTTTCAGGGTCAGTATTACATGGATAGATGTATGCCAATGGGTTGCTCTATTTCTTGTGCATATTTTGAACAGTTCAGTTGTTTTCTGCAATGGGTCTTCACAAAGAAGACGGGTTTACAGCATGTCATGCATTATCTCGATAATTTTTTGTTTCTGGGGGCGGCCGGGGGTCCGGAATGTGGACAGGCTTTGAATGAATTTTGTACTTTAATGAAGCATTTCGGTGTGCCATTGGCACCAGGTAAGACTGTGGGTCCCTCGACTTGCCTCGAGTTCCTGGGGATCGAACTCGACTCTGTGGAAGGTTGTTTTAGATTACCTAAAGAGAAGGTGATAAGATTCAGGGCTGCCCTGGAAGCTTGTATTAGCGAGTCCAAGGTCAGGCTGCATCAGTTGCAACAATTGGTGGGACAGCTGAATTTTGCCCTGAGAGTCATGCCGATGGCCCGCCCCTTTTCCCGCTCGATCGCTCAAGCCATGGTCGGCCTGAAGGAGGGTCATCATCGCACACGGTTATCGGCAGAGGTTCGTCAGGACATGCACATTTGGTTGGCATTTCTGGCGGATTTCAATGGTCGAATTGTCTGGAACAAACTGGCGGTGTCCTCCGAGGAGCTGGGGCTGTGGACAGATTCGGCAGGGAGCACTGGTTTTGGTGCCATATTCGGCACACGATGGTCGGCTCAAAAATGGCCGTTATGGTGGCATGAGTGTGGACTGACAAGTAACATTGCCTTTTTGGAACTTTTTCCCATTCTTGTGGCCCTGAAAATTTGGCCCGAAGGGTTCAGAGATCACTCTGTGGTGTTTTGGTCTGATAACATGACCGTGGTTGAGTGTATCAACAGCCAGGCAGCACGATGCAAATGGATTCTGAGATTGCTCAAAGAAATTGTGTTATTATGTATGCAGTTGAACGTACTATTCAAAGCAAGACATGTGCCAGGGGTAATGAATAAAGCGGCTGATGCGCTTTCTCGTTTTCGTATGCAGGCCTTCTGGGGTTTTCTGCCCACAGCGGACCCGGTGGCGGCACCCTTCCCCGAAGCTCTCTGGTCTCTCGGTGCCCCGAATTACAGAACCTCGTGGGAGAGAGTTTAGCACCCAGGACGAGGAAGGCATACCAAGGGGCGTTCCGATCCTACTGAGCCTTTGTGGGGGATGCTAGGAGGGAGCTTTGGGGCCAGGAAGAACTAGTAGTGGATTTTCTGCTGTCCTTACATCAGGCAGGCAAATCAGTGGCTACGGCCCAGAGGCATCGGGCCGCCATTTCCTTTATGGCAAGGGCTCATGGGATCCAGGACCCGACTGCGTCTTTCGTTGTGCAAAAAGCGCTACGTGGGTGGCAACGCCTTGAGGGTCGCAGAGTAGATGAAAGGCGCCCGATAGGTCTGGATAGGTTGGCTTTGTTGTTATCTGTACTTCCTGCAACGTGTTCATCCCAGTATGAAGCAGTGTTATTCCGAGCCGCTTTTGTGCTAGCATTCCATGGGGGCTATGCGGGTAAGCGAACTAGTGGCAAGGAACAAGCAGGATACCATGGGGGGACTGTGCCGAGAGCACGTTCAGGTCAGGGGGGAGACAATGACTGTCTCATTTGTCAAGTCCAAGACCGATCAGGGTTCGATGGGGGACTGCATAATGATACAAAGGATTCCCGGGTCGTCCATGTGCCCGGTGGGTTGCGTTGAGGAATATTTAGCGCAAAGGGTGGCATCATGGGGGGGGACCTTGTTGAGACACGCTGACGCCACCCCACTGACGAGGTTTCAGTTTCAGCGGGTGTTTGCGATGTCGATTTCTGCCGCGGGCATGAACCCCGGCGAGTTTGGGACCCATTCCTTTCGGATAGGGGCTGCTACCGAGGCTACAGCCAGGGGTCTGAATGTCGATCAAGTAAAACGTGTGGGGCGTTGGTCCTCGAATTGTTATAAAAGGTATGTGCGGTTGCACATGTTGTGAAGCTGTAATGATGTACTCACGCTTCTTGTTTTTGTTTGGTTTCAGTTGCGCAAGCCTACGAGGCGGGGCGGACTGTGCAGTCGACCCAACACCGGGCCAGCGGTCAGACATCACCGGCTGCGAAAAAGGAGGTGTGGGTCGTGGGCCACTCATACGTGAGGCGTGCCGCGGACGTATTCAAAGCAGGTGACATGATTCACGTGGCTGGGGAATACGGGTACAGTGTGTCCTTCTACGGAAAGGGCGGGCTCTGTATTGACCAGTTTTGATCATTTTTCGAGGGTTTGTTAGGGCGGACAAGGTCACCGCCGTCTGTAGTCATAGTACATCTTGGGGGCAATGATTTGGTGACCACTGGTAGACGACTTCTTCTTGAGGCGATGCTTTCCACGGTAAGTTGGTTAGCGAGAAGAGTTCCAGGGTGCACAATTGCATGGTCCCATATGATCCCACGGAAAGTGTGGCGGGGGGCTCTTTCGGTCTCTGCTCTGAATCATTCAGTAAGGAAAATTAATAATAAAGTGAGTATACTGTTCCGTTCAAGTACACTGCATTCTATTTCGCATGGTTGTATTAAAGGGGACAGTATGTATTTGGGGGATGGTGTTCATTTGTCTCGGATGGGGAACGAGTTACTCATAGGAGACCTGATAGCTTGGTTAAAAACTTTATTACATGACCTTTAGGCAGGAGTGTTGTGGGGGGTCCGGATAGCCGGTCAACTATCCGGCCTGTGGCGGTAAGGTCATGATCGGTGAGCAGTAATTGGAAGATCCCTATGGGTGGGCGTCACCCATTACGGATGGGAGCGCTCAAGGGAGGTGGCCATTGGCCCCTCAACGGGGAGGCGGTCCCTTCTAAGGATGGGCCGCCGAAAGAAAAGGAAAGGCGGTCAAGGCCCCTTCCTGGGTAGGAGGGGCTACAGCCCCCTCCTGGGGAATTTCCTGGGGCCAGGACATCTGCGACGGCAGATGTGGTAAGTTGTGTGGGGTTTGGGAGGGGGTCTACGCTACCTTCTAGATACCTCACACGAGTCCTCGGACGACCTTTAAATGGCGTCGAGTTTATTGGGGCCCCCGTCAAGTCAAGGGAAATTGGTAAATGCACTTGAGGTACACCTCTGTGCGGTCGCCCCTCACAAGTGAGGGGGATATGTCTGGTTTAGGGATCTTGACACCGGTTACGACCTTGCCGTTGGCCCTTAAACGTTAGGATGTACAATTTCAAGTTAAATGTTTTGTAGGATGTTAGTTCGGCTAGGAGAACCTTTGTATTAGAGAATATGTTAAGGTTAGCCAAACATCGCAATGTGGAAATGAAATTGTACATTAATATGAAACTGTTATTTTAATGTTTTAATTTTGTTTCATATTTTAATAAATACGGCCGGGAGGGTCACTCCCTCCCGTCTTCCAAAAGTTCAGAACCGTTTCCGGTGTCCCATCCTTGGGGATTGTGTTGAGAGGGGGTGGCGGGTAACTCAGCCATATGGAAAGGGGCGACCATTCGGTCCCCCCGAACGTATGGCGGAGTACCACGATCCCCCCGGGAAGCCATCTTGGGCGGGAGGCGAGTCTCGGCTGGTATGCCCGAAGCGGCGTAGCCGGGGCGCGCTCTTTCCCGCCCTGGAGTGGGCTGGCCTAGACACTGACGCGGCCGGCCACGCCCTTTGGGGCAGGCAGGGGCGGGTTTACGCCCGCCCTGAAGACGGATAAAAGGAGCACAAGCCAAGAAAGCATCCTCTTGTTCCTGTGCTCTAAAGCTGCACCTCCTCGCTGCACGTGAGCTTGAGACGGAACGAAGAGCCAATTTTGACCCACCCACCAGCCCCTGAGGACAGCAAGTGGTTTTGAATAAAGTTTGATGTGGTAACGCTAATTTTTTGCAGGTTGTGATGATTGTCGTGATAACTTTGAATATGCAATAAAGAATGGTCAAATTGTAGTATGTTTTGCGAATAAAGTAATGATGCACTAGTGTTGATCAGTAATCATGCCTTTTAATAAGTGGTAATTGTTACTGTCTTTTAGTAATTTAGTCATTTAGTAATTTAGTTAGAATTGTCGTATTTATTTTGGTCGGGCGGTAAGGTCATGATCGGTGAGCAGTAATTGGAAGATCCCTATGGGTGGGCGTCACCCATTACGGATGGGAGCGCTCAAGGGAGGTGGCCATTGGCCCCTCAACGGGGAGGCGGTCCCTTCTAAGGATGGGCCGCCGAAAGAAAAGGAAAGGCGGTCAAGGCCCCTTCCTGGGTAGGAGGGGCTACAGCCCCCTCCTGGGGAATTTCCCGGGGCCAGGACATCTGCGACGGCAGATGTGGTAAGTTGTGTGGGGTTTGGGAGGGGGTCTACGCTACCTTCTAGATACCTCACACGAGTCCTCGGACGACCTTTAAATGGCGTCGAGTTTATTGGGGCCCCCGTCAAGTCAAGGGAAATTGGTAAATGCACTTGAGGTACACCTCTGTGCGGTCGCCCCTCACAAGTGAGGGGGATATGTCTGGTTTAGGGATCTTGACACCGGTTACGACCTTGCCGTTGGCCCTTAAACGTTAGGATGTACAATTTCAAGTTAAATGTTTTGTAGGATGTTAGTTCGGCTAGGAGAACCTTTGTATTAGAGAATATGTTAAGGTTAGCCAAACATCGCAATGTGGAAATGAAATTGTACATTAATATGAAACTGTTATTTTAATGTTTTAATTTTGTTTCATATTTTAATAAATACGGCCGGGAGGGTCACTCCCTCCCGTCTTCCAAAAGTTCAGAACCGTTTCCGGTGTCCCATCCTTGGGGATTGTGTTGAGAGGGGGTGGCGGGTATCTCAGCCATATGTTCTTTCTGGGCACGTATACCCTACTTGTTGCCAGTTATATCATCCTCCCCAGTTCCGGAGCACGTAAATGACCACGTCACACATGGAGTTCTGTGTTACACGTATGTATTCTTTGCCATGCAACTCAACAAATAAAAATGTAATTATATTGTGCAGTTGTTTTAGAGAGCGAGTTGTGTTTTTGGTCTTGTGGTGCATTGCTTTGCATTTGTATGTGTTGTATTTGAGCGTTTCTAAGTTGTGCTGTCTTATTGAATTGCTGTGTTGCTGCAGTAATATATTTTGTGTTTCTGTATTTATTGTACTAATGTATTGTGCTCTGTTGTCTTCTTTTATTGTGTTGTTATTGTTATTATTATTGTGTTGCTTTATGCTGTTTTTGTTTGTGCTGTGAATTGTTGTGTTTTAATGTTCGGCTCTTCAGATTGTGTACTGTTTCAGTGTTGTTGTGCTGTGTTGTTAAGTTGTTATATGGTGATGTTAATGTTGTAGAGTAGTATGTGGTCTATTGGTGTTAGTGCATTGTATTGTGTTTTTGTATTCCATTGCAATATTGTGTTTCTTTGTTGTGAGTGATTTGTTTTTTTATATATGTTATTGCAGTTAGTTGTTTTCTATTTTTTGTGTTGTATTGTATTTGGGTGCAGTGTGTTGTTATGTGATATGTTTATATTGCAATACTTTGTTGCTGTGTTTTGTGACTTTGTTAACAAAAGAAAAAACATTTCTTAAGGATGTTTATCAATCGCAGATGTTGTCTGCCTGCTAGATGTTCTCAACGGTAATGCTAATGACACCCTGCAAGGGTTATAAACACCAGACATAGCTAGTGAAGAACAACCTCAGTGGTTAAAGCAATCATTGGCAATGCCAGTAGGTCTGGGTTATGAGTGAAAGTGCCTTGTGCCACTGATGGGTGTAGACACTCGATACGTCATCATACACGCACTCTGCCACTCATCTTTGCATTCATGAATCCGTTTATCAATCCAATGACTCATCCTTCCATTCATCCCCAGACAATACTGCAATAAAACAGACACAAACTGAACAACATGTACAAGATCAAATAAAAGAATACAAGTAGAAAAAATGCTGCCTTTTAAACATGGTTTTCCTAGAATGGGGAGTGATTCAGTTTCGGACTGTGCAGGCTGGAATCAATACTCAAAGAATCTCAGTGGGGGTAATGCAAGAGCCAAAATGTTGTTCCTTCAATTGTCTTTAAGTTGACCTCTTATTTGCAATCTGTCTCCCAACTTTGTATAAAAAGAAACAAAGAAAAAATGCTAAGCTTTAAGAAAAAAGGTTTGTGATTTATTGCACGATAAAAGCACACAAAAACCCTTCACACAGGTGTGATATATTAAACTGTATACCCTGGGAGACAGATTGCAAACAACAGGCCAAATTAAAGACAATTGAAGGAACAACATTTGTGTACCTTGTATATATCGCTATTTGATCAATGGTCTGGTAGGCTTTACCCCCACTTAGAGCCTTTTAAACATGCAGCATATGTTTGCAATAACACAACTAACAAAACAAAACTAAACAATGCTTAGCAAAGGTATTGTAAATAGTCCAGCATTGTTTTAAAGCTCACGCATGGCTGCCCGATTTAGAAACAACATGTTGGGCTTCCTGGAATGATAAAACAATGAGACACTATGGACAACAGCATTCCATAATGATCTTCTGGTTTAGAGCAATTGGCCACCTGGAATGAAACTCACTGCATATGAAATGATTGTCAGCAACCTGTTAGCACTGCATGAAGAGCTGTGGTATTTTTGTGGGAAACAATAAAATAAAAAGAGGAAAAGCGCATAAATGGAAGGGGAACTATTGAGGATGATAATTCAAAACTAATGCACTGGTCAACTAGCCCTTATACTGAAGGACACTCATTTGAGGTGACTGTACACACGTCAATTTGGTCATCAATGTAGCACCAAGAGTAGGCCAGGCATTGCACTGTTCGAGCGTCGCAGATGGTTGTTGCTGTAGCGCTAAGTGCAGCTCTGGAGTAGCCGGTTGTCACTGGCAGTCGCTGTAGAGCAGGTTTCACTGGAGCTCTGCATTGGTGGCTACAATGGGTGGTAGAATATAGGAGAGAACAAGCCCTGGCATCAGAGTGTACAGGAAAGTATACTCTGATGCCAACCAAGGGTTCAGGACCTGGAGAGGCACCTCTTGGGGACTAGGGACTCAATCAAACAGAGGCCAGTAGGGCTCAGGCAGGTTCAGTTGCAGCAGGTCCGCGGGGCTGTTGCAGGGACGCCTCTGGATCTTATTGTGTCCCTGTAGCTAACACAGGGCATTGGAGTCCCTCAGGTCAGCCTGAGATGAATGTAAGCAGGTCCAGTCTTCTTTCTCAGATAGCAGGGTGGTCCTCAAGCAGCAGAGCAGTCCTTTTGTGGTAGGGATTTCCTTCTTCCGTAATGTCCATAGGTCCAGCAGTGTTCTGAAGAGCGGCTCTAGAGGTCCAATTTGTATACCTGGTGCCAGCCTTTGTGTGGGGAGAGTCTGTGTCTTATCCCACATCTGGTTTTGGAAAGATCTTCCCCTATCATGGTTGGAAACTGTCTGGGGGAGACAAAAGGTTCCTTTCTTTGTGCAGGATGCAAAGCCCTTGGAAATGTAAACAGGTCTGGGTTCAGGCCCTCCCTAGTCATCCTTCCAGAATGGCCCACCCAGCCCATACCTAAAGCCCATTTGTGTCACATTCTGGAAGCAATACACAAACCCCAACAGCGGAGCTATTCACAGTCATGTCACCCATGACACCAACAGAAAGCACAAATGTTTGGGACAAGAAAATGCCAACTTTATAAAAGTAAAGAACAAAACGCAGCACAAATGCACACAAGATACTAATTCAAAACAATCTGAATCTAAGTAAACAAACTTCAATGATTCTTTAAAGGTCACATGTGCACCAGATGAGGGGCTTTGCAAGCCATCTGATTCAAAATGAAAAAAGAGTACCTGGAAGTCTATCCAGGTTGACTGGGTGCACTACAGTTGAGTCACATTCTAGTGTACAAACTTAATCATTTCATTTCATTAATCTTTATTTCGATCACAGATCATAAAAGATGCAGAACAATACATACAATTAAAAACTTATTAAACATAGTGTGATCCAAATTGATAAGAGATAGTTAAAATGTAGATAAGACATTTGTGGAAAGCCGCTGGTCGTGTCCATTTATACCAGACTTTTCATCATTCGGCTTCGGGTGAACCACAGTGAAGTTAAGAATTTTGACAATGCAAAAACGATGGGAGGGGAGAGATCAGATTTTAGGACTCTATAAGCGATTTGGTGAGATCTAAATCCCAAGTTCCTGAGCATCGGAACAAGCCAATATTTCCTGCTCCACTCGTAGCCCTTGCAGAAAAGTACTGCATGCATGTCGTCCTCCTTCGGGTGTGCACACATTGGGCAGGTTGATGTAGTGGAGCAGGCTGACCAAGATGCTGTAAACGAAGCTAGAGGAAGGCATCCATAACGCCATTGTAAAAACAGTTTCCTGGTTAATGCAGGGGAAATCTCGTCTAGAGTTTTTTCAAGGGAATAGGTATCTTTTATTTCCAAGAATAAGTTTGTCAGAGACCCCTCACGAGTGTCATTAGAGGCTCTGGTGAGCATCATGGCGTAGTAGGTATTTGCGAGTGCCTTTTTTGGGATCTTGGTACAGGAATTAAGAGGATCTGTCCATAGTTCCGGGAATCCCATTTCCTCGAACCTTCCCTTGACGTAGGTCAACCAAGGAATCCTCTTTGTGTTCCGTAGTTCCAGGAATTCATGCAGTTCCTCTCTATAGCTTGCGAGATCTGGGCTAGACCACAAACGCCTCCAGAATTTTAGGGGTTTTAGTCCTAGCTCCTCTGTAATGGGTCTGATTCCCAAATCTAACCTGAGTGGTAGTAGTGGGGTGCTCTGTGGGAGGGCGGCTACCTGTCTCAAAAACTTGTTCTCCGTGGACTGTAACTTGGGGTACTGGGTGTAACCCCACAACTCTCCCCCGTAAGTGACCCCTGCCCTAGCTTGTGTTTTATATATATGAATAATTGGGGTGAGTGGTCGATAGCTAGATTTATTTGCCAGACGCAAAGTGCCACCCGCCAACTGTGCCAGTTTGATGGTCACTTTGGCCTGGTGGGTTGACCAAGTTAAGTGTTCGTTTATAGTGATCCCCAGGTATTCTATATGATGCACCCGTTCTAGCTGAACCATGCCTAGCTTGGGAGGGGTTCTATTTCGGGAGTTGGGATTTAAAATCATGAATTTTGTTTTTTGAGGATTAACTTCCAGTCCCCGATCAGAGCAGAAGTCAAGGAAGCCATCCAAAATGCGTTGAATCCCCATGGGGGATTTAGACAGCAACAGGGTGTCGCCTGCAAACATAATTGCAGGCACCCTGTTGCCAGTCAACTTTGGGGCGTCCGAGTTGGCAATCCTATTAAGGTGGGCAATTACCCCGTTCACAAAGATGCAAAACAGGGTGGGTGCAAGTACACAACCCTGTCTTACACCTCTGCGAACGGGGAACCGCTCGGTTAGTTTTCCACCTTTGCCACACCTAACGCGGGCATAGTTATTAGTATGAAGTCTTATCAGAATTGCCAGAATATCGGCGGGGACATTGAGTTCTTTCATGACATTCCACAGCCTAGCTCTAGGCACCAAATCGAAGGCGGCACGTAGGTCTACAAAGATGGTATAGAGACTGCCGCCTTCGATTATCGCTGTTCTCCAATAGAGCAGTTGTAACCTGAATATTTGGTCTGTGGTGGATACACCCTCCCGGAATCCTGCCTGGTATGGGGACAGGATATCCATTTCTTGGATCCACGCTTGCAAACGATTTAAGATCAGTCTGCCAAAAAGTTTTTGAGATATATCTATCAGACTGATCGGTCGATAGTTGGACGGGAGCAGGGGGGATCCCTTTTTATAGATAGGGACTACCTCTGCTCCCGTCCAAGTATCGGGCACAATCATTCCCTCCTGGATGGCATTAAATATTAGTGTGAGGTACGGTGCCCAGATCCCTGGTTCCTGTTTAAACAGGTCCCCCGGGACCCCGTCCAATCCCGGGGCTTTTCCAGCAGCTAGACCTTTAATGGCCTCCCTTACCTCTTTTTCAGTAAATACAGCCCCCGAAGGGGTAGGTGCGGGCAGAAGACTCTCGGTACAAGAGTCCTGACCTCCCTCTGCATATAGTGCTTCAAAGTGGGCCTGCCACACCGAGGCGGCTATGTTGGGTTCTATTGCCGATGATAACTCACCCGTACCATTCGCTACTACACGCCAACATTTGCGTGAGTATCTGGTTGATAATGCTTTCACGAGATTCTCCCAATAGTCATAGTCCCATTCCGCCCTAGCATTCACTAGGAGGGACTTATACTTATTTCTTCTCTCGCGGATTACTTCCCTGCTAAGGCGTCCCTTTATAGCAGATAGAAAATGAGCCTTAGCCTTTCTACATGTAGCATTATACCAAGAGGTCTTTGGCTTATGGCCCTTCCTTTTCATGGAAGTTGTAAACAGGTCTTGTTCGAGGGAATCTGTGGTGTTTTTATGAATTATTGCTAGCTCCCTTCTGGTGTCTTCGTCTGGGTTTTTAATGCCCAGATCAAAGGCACTCTCCAGTAAGGGGATTAACCTTTCATAGAGGCTTTCATAGAGGCTGGGTAATTTGTCTGTACTGCTAGCCAGCTTCTCCCACTTGACTTTCCTACGGTTAGTTTCAAGTAGGAGACCCGACTTATCAATCCCAGATCCCTGTGGTGTGTCCTTACTCCCGGGGAGGGAGTAAGTTAGTTCCAGGGAGTTATGATCACTATCGTTTCTTGGGCACACTTTAAAGTCAACTATTGCTGGCCACATGGAGGTTTTGACCATGATGCCAAGTTTGTTGTAGGTCCGGTTACTAGGTATATCCGAGCTACAACGGCCATTACATGCCCTAAGACCGAAATTAAGAGTAAGGGCGTTTATTTGTAGGGCTAGGGGAGTCCAGGCCCTTGGCGGTGGCGCCGCCGTCTCAGGTATAAGCCAGCAGGAATCTTCATCTAGGGAAGGGCCGTCGCGTAATCCGGGCAGGGGTTCATAGTGGGAATTAAAATCGCCCCCGACCAGACAGGCGAGATCGCACGGAATGCCCTCTAGGAATCTAGCTAACTCATCTATGGTAGGCCACTCTTTATGCATTTGGGTCGGCCTAGAGTAGATATTAATAACTAATAGCTTTGTTGAGTCCGGCCATTCTAGTAGGACAGCCAACAGATCGTCGGAAGCGGTCTCTATATCGGAGGCTTGGCAACCTAGATCCGTTGCTACCCCTATCATTAATCCCCCAGATGGTCTCCCCTTTCCCCCCCACTTGGCTATTTTGGAGAAGGAAGCAAAGCCAGGTATGTCCATTGTTTCTCGCGCCCAGGTTTCTTGCAGGAGTATTAAATTCTTAGATCTAATGTAGGAGCCCCATTCTAGACAGTCTAATTTACTAGAGAGCCCTGCTACATTCCACAAAATTACTGTTATGTGTGGTGTTTGGGCGTGCGGCGGACTCACATCAATATCAATGGGCTCTTGGTGGGCCCTATGAATTGAGGATGGATGTGTGATGTCCAATAGACTAGTGGCAGTGAGCAAGGAAAGGTTCATTATGGCTGGCGTCTGGGTCGATTCACCTAAACTTATTGTTGATGTATCCGCCAGTGTATGTGAGTTTGTATCGAATATGGAAACTGCAGGTATGTTAGTGGTAGTTAGGTAGGTTGCAGAAGCAACGTTCCCCTCTCCAACCGTCTGTCAATCTACCATATCTAAATTGCTGTATCGATTCTGTGTTGGTAGATAGGCAGGGTAGTGCGTTCTATATGGTCCTGGTATTCCCCTCCTATGACCACCTCCCCCCCTCCTCCTCCTAGTGACGGTTTCCCACCCCGCCTCATCCCCGTAACCAGAGATATACTCAGTTGGTCTCCCCCTATATGGAGGATAAGTGTTAATGTCTCTGTGGCAAGTTTCCCAACCCTCCAATAACTCTTGGTGGTGCCCCCACCTGTGATCCTCAGAGTTATAAAGATTGGAGGGGTAGAAAAATGAGAGGGGAAGTGTTTGTACGGTGTTACCGAAGTCCTCATCAGTAGCACAGGAGCAAATATATGCAGCTGTGTTGGGGTCTCTAAAAGAGACCAAAATGCAATCTCCTCTGATGGACTTCCTAGTATGCCCCACCCATGCTACTCTCTTTGTCGTAGATATGTCACTCGCAGTACCTCTCGGTAGTGGTCTATTAACCGAGAGCCAGTTTATTACTTTATTCTTGAGTGAGGTGTATGATTCAAATGTGGGGGGGTCAAGTTCTGGTACCCCGGCCAAGACTACGGTATAGGGGGCGGCTTCTGGTCGGAGGTTTACAAACTGTAGTTTTCGTTTGGTGTATGGCTTCTCACCCTCAAGTGGGGGGTTGTCCTTGGTTTTAGTCAGTGGAGTTGGATTCGATTTTGATGAAGAGGCCGGTTTGGGAGTAGTAGTATTTGGTTGCTGTGAGGGTGTCGGGACTGTAAGTGGAACAGTAGGTTTTGATGCATTGTTTTTTGCAGGTTGTGTGGATCTAAGTTTTGAGTCTGATGGTTTGGAGTTTGATACAGCCTGCAGGTTGTTGTTTTTAGCAGAATTAGAGCCTGTACCCTCCTTTAATGTCTTAGTCGTATTGCTGTCGGTTTTCCTAGCATCAGCGAATTGCACCGTTGCCTTTTCGATGCTCACTAATCTTGCTTCGATCTTAATCAGTCTCGCCTCTAGTGGGCTTAATAGAGACCTGAGCAGTGAACCTATATCCTCCAGAGTGATGTCATCCGAGGAGGTGTCTAATGGGAGGTTGTCTGTAGATTGTGAGGGTGGGGTTAATTTGGGTGGTATGGGAGTGAATGGCGTTCCTGATCTGACCCCCACTGGGGCAAGGGCATTTAATTTCCTCCCCTTACCTCTAGTTTGTTTAGATTTGGGGGTTTTGGGTCTAGGTTCTTCTTGGTTTTGTTGCCCTTGCTTTTTTTTAGGAATCGCCCCCTCTCTGGCTCCCTTATTGTTATCGCTATTGGATTCTACGATTGGGGCTACCTCAGTATTCTGTGGTGGTATAGGTTGGGTGTTTTGAGTATTGGGTAACACCATTAGGCTCATGTCCTCTAGATCGCTTGGAACATCAATAGTGATTTCTGGGCTGTTTGTTAGGGTGTCCGAAGGGTGACATGATGTCTGGTCGGAACTATGCATGATAGGCCTACCTGAACTATTTTCAGGCGTTCTAGCTAGTGCCATCGGTCCCATAGAAGATCTCCTTACCCAATCAATTTCTTGTGAAATTCTTCGCTCCAGGACTTGGATCTCCTCAATCAGGAGTGAGCCAGCCTTGGCAAAGTAAGTGTCGATTGGGCCTTTGACCGCTCCAGCTGCAGCAAGGGAAGATGTTTTACTTCTTGTTTCCCGTGTGCACATTGCTCAAAGTGTCAGTGGTCTTTGGTGGGGCAGGCAAAGAGAGGGGGCCCGGACCGGACTCTCCCGTACTCGAACGGCCTCAAACGGCCCGCTCTTTGCCCGGTCTTCGCCCCGTGTTCCGCCCCGCGCGCGTCCCGCGTCGCGGTTGAGCTGGGGTGGATTAAGTGCACCAAGGCAGGGGGCGTGGCCGCCGGGGGAAGAGGCACCAGCTGTGTCAGCTGAGGCTGCTGGTCCTCGCAGTCCTCCGGTCGGCTCCACGCGCAATCCAACGCTCTATGCCTACACCTGGGAGCGCGTTGGATCTTCACCGATTGTGAAGCCGCTCACACCAAGCAGACACGGCGCGTATGCAAATGAGCGGCACCCGCGAAGCGGGTATCGCAAAAGGTAGCGCTGGTTGAGGGTCCAAGGATGCAGCAAGGTCTGTCTCTCTCCACAAAGGGCAGCAAACCCCAGAGGCACCCACACGATGTTTAGGCTCAGGCGGTCTTATTCCCTGAGGCAGGGGGCATGGCCGCCGGGGGAAGAGGCACCAGCTGTGTCAGCTGAGGCTGCTGGTCCTCGCAGTCCTCCGGTCGGCTCCACGCGCAATCCAACGCTCTATGCCTACACCTGGGAGCGCGTTGGATCTTCACCGATTGTGAAGCCGCTCACACCAAGCAGACACGGCGCGTATGCAAATGAGCGGCACCCGCGAAGCGGGTGTCGCGAAAGGTAGCGCTGGTTGAGGGTCCAAGGATGCAGCAAGGTCTGTCTCTCTCCACAAAGGGCAGCAAACCCCAGAGGCACCCACACGATGTTTAGGCTCAGGCGGTCTTATTCCGTGAGGCAGGGGGCGTGGCCGCCTGGGGAAGAGGCACCAGCTGTGTCAGCTGAGGCTGCTGGTCCTCGCAGTCCTCCGGTCGGCTCCACGCGCAATCCAACGCTCTATGCCTACACCTGGGAGCGCGTTGGATCTTCACCGATTGTGAAGCCGCTCACACCAAGCAGACACGGCGCGTATGCAAATGAGCGGCACCCGCGAAGCGGGTGTCGCGAAAGGTAGCGCTGGTTGAGGGTCCAAGGATGCAGCAAGGTCTGTCTCTCTCCACAAAGGGCAGCAAACCCCAGAGGCACAATAGCTTCACCAAAGTATTCAATATAATATGATATCACCACACTTAATCAGAAACAATTTTCATTGAATCCAGAGGTTCCAAATAAGTTCTTCAAAACCTGGGACGATTTGAAATCTGCTTTTATTTACAGTCCTCGCAGATCAACTCCAAAGATAAATAAACGATACAGCTTGTATTCAGCATGCGAAGACAAACTTAATGAGTGGAATTTCACAGTGATGATTCTTGTTAGGCAGTATTAAGGGGGGCCATGAATTGTTTTGACAACTGCAATTTCATACATATTTGTATTGTATTGTGTTATAAATGTATGCCTGTTGGTTGCCAGCTTCTGTGCACTTCTGTAGCCTGGGTTGCATATAGTATCAAGCCATTACTGAAGGCTAGATGTTTGATCAGTTCACTGGGAAACGTAATGACAGATTCCTTATGTGTAATCTATTTATCATGAAAAGTTAATGACAATCAAAATGTAGGCCTTATTTACTCATCGTGAAAAGCATGTGTTAAAGGGATTCAGCTTTTAAGGGTGGATTATTATTACTCTGCACTAAAGCAGGGAGTCAGGTATTTTGTCACATGGAATCTCACATATTACTGTTGTAAGCTAGTGTTTGGGTGCTGGTGACCAACATGAACAAGCCATGTGGATAGACAATTTGCACTACGGTAATCCTTACTGGGATCTAATAATAAGGGTTTTGCATTTTTTTGACAACTGCATTATGTACATATTTGTCATTTTATTACGGAATACCTGATGGTTGCTCTGTTGGAAGGCTTATGAAGCAGCACAGTAGACCTGGGCTGCTCATGGTGACACACCAATGATAAAGGTTATAGGCTTGATCTTTTATAGTGAAAAGTTATTAAAGGCAGTAGGCCTGACTTATTGATTGTGAAAAGCATTTGTTAAAGTCAATAGGCATTTAATAATATATTGTTATTACTCTGTATTGAAGCTTACATATAGGTATTTTGTTACATGGACTCTCAGAGATTACGATAGTAAGCAAATATGTTGGTGCAGGTTAACCCCTGTGACAAACTCTGGCTATAGAAGGTTTGTAATGTTAGAAATCTTTGGAGAGATAGTTGTTTGTTTTAACAACTGTAATTTTATATGCTATATAATTTTAGGATTGTATGCCTGATGGCTACCTTGTGGGAAAACGTATGCTTTCTACAGGAGGCCTCAGTTGGTGATTGAGATAAGCCATTGATAACAGCTACTGATCTTATTGGGTCACTAGGAAAAACATTTTCTATTACCATAGGTCGAATCTGTTTGTTATGATAAACATATTAGGAGTTGACATGTTGATTGTGAAAAGCATTTTTTTTTGCTGCCATTAGGACTCTCTGCACTTTGCCACTGCTCACCAGTGTTAAAGTGCTTGTGCTGTCTCCCTCAAACAAGTTAAAATTGTCCTAAACCTAAATTTGCACACTTAATTTACGCATAAGCCCTTAGCAAATGTTACTACATATACCCTGGGCCTCTAAATAAAATACTACTAATGGGCCTGCAGCAAGCAGTGCGCCACCCACTAAAGTAGCCTTGTACAAAATGTCTCAGGCCTGTCACTGCAGACTGCAAACCTTTTGCCAGGCCTAAACCTTTCATTTTAATATATATGTCAGCCATCAAATAGACCCTAAATGTGCATAGGGCCGAGTGCCATATATTTAGAAATATGACATGTAGTTACATGTTTTAAATGTTCTAACAGTGAAAAACTCTTAAAGTCGTTTTTCACTGCTGTAAGGTCCATCTCTCCCTTTGACTAACACTGGGTTACCTTATTACATCTAATACGTGGCATCTTTGGATTGAGATGAGATGGAGATACGCTGTTTACACTCAGATGAATTGCTATTTAAAAATCTCTTTAATGCTCAACCCGGATTTTAAGTCACAGAACTGAAAATGTCACTTTTATAAAGTTGAAAAAAGAGTACCTGGAAGTGTATCCAGGTTGACCCAGTGCACTACAGTTGACAAACCTAATCACAAAAGCTTCACCAAAGTATTCAATATAATATGATATCACCACACTTAATCAGAAACAATTTTCATTGAATCCAGAGGTTCCAAATAAGTTCTTCAAAACCTGGGACGTTTTGAAATTTGCTTTTATTCACAGTCCTCGCAGATCAAATTCAAAGATAAATAAACGATACAGCTTGTATTCAGCATGCGAAGACAAACTTCATGAGTTCCCAATGCATTTTGGGCTTTTAACATAAGCCCTTCATCAGGGGAATCTGTAACATGTAAATAAACAATTGGAATGTCCATATATACAATGACTGTCACTTTTACATAGTTCAACTGACATTTAGGCTCAAAAAATCAAATTAAAATAAAGATGGCTCAGAGCACCAATTCCCAGAGTCGTGCTTGACTGTGTCAGGGAGTGTTTTAGCGTGATTATCAGATTTGTATACCACAAACCCACATACTCAAACAAAGCACCGGGCGTGAATAGTGTTTAGTGTATTTTGACGCCAAGCATAAGCACTAGCCGTACCCACAATGTTAGATAAATAAATACCTGGAGGCGGAAGTGTGTACGTAATCAGCAGCCAATAGACCAAAATTGTCAAGGAAACAATGTAAATAAATCCTCATATTCTCTGCAACGAACATATGATGACGCTGTAATGTTCGTTCCTTTACCCCACAGAATTACTCTGAGTCAGGTGAGTGTGGATAACTCAGGTTTATTCAATCACAACAAGTATCAAAGAGCTAAGGGCGCCGAGCGTCTAACTGCCTCCAGCTCCGGTCGCCAACTGCCGTTTTCCTAGTTCGCGCCTTTCTCTTCACGTCTCTACGCATGCGCGCCTATCCGCTCCAGTCTATGGCGTGACGCGTCACCGCGTATGCGCACATAGACTAGAGCGCATACCACAGACGCCAAGCCAGTGTTAAACTAGATTTACCTCCAACACGATAAATTACTAGCGTACTTCCTTCAATTACAATGTGAAGTACAACCATCTGAAAGTGAACCAAGATAAACTGTTAACCCAACTAGTGGAGATAACACAGCCAGTTTGAAAATTATTGAAGAGAAAGAAAGCTCACCGCCACACGTGAGTCGCCTGCTAGAGTTCAACCTTTCCAGGAATAGCGATTAAAAATGAAGCTCCCTTCTGTGTGCGCTGATCCTATGAAACCAAGCCCGGTAAAACCGTGGATATAGAAATGGGATTAACAGCGTTAGCCAGCATGGCATCAGAAATACTCCCCAAGCCAACATTAAGTCTGCAGTCCATAACAAAGCACTGAGTTGCAACCATAAACAATGCGATCATTAGCAAATAAGTGATAAATGAAATAATCATGATAATGAACAAAATTATGCCATGCTCGCATGCAAGATATAAATATAAATTATGGTGATAAAAAGCGAAGTGAGTTAAAAATAAAATAAATAATGAAAAATATCGACATGAACTCGAGAATGCACATGCTCAATGGCCAAAAGCATGAGGGGTGAAGAAAGCAGCCTCATTTAATACATAAAAGCACTAACTAAAAAAAGCAATAATACACAGATGCATGAGGTTTAAACAAAGACTTAAATTACAGGAAACATGACAATTCAATTTTATCATTGAGTCCCTTCGAGGACAAGGTCTACATGAACCAAATTCAATATGATTCACGTTGAGAGAGTACCTTAGACATATCATAGTGCAAACCGTCCTCAACTTTATCAAGCACCCCAAATCTGAGCTGTGCAATGGAATGATTTTCAAGCTGCCAGTGTTGTGCTAAGGGCGAGCTCATAGTCTTAGTTCTAATCCTGCTTTTATGTTCAGTAATCCTGGTACGGAGAATTCTCTCAGTCTTACCAACATAAAACAAGTCACATGGACATCTGATAACATAAATCACATGATAACTGTTGCAATTAGCATAAAAATTCAAGCAAATCTTTTTGCAAGTGCGGGGATGGGATGTATGTCGTTACAACGCATACTTTTACTCCGCATACCATTACAACGCGGTATTTACAACGCATACCGCTACAACGCATAGCGCTTTGGGGTGCTGGATAGTGGTAAGTATAATTTACTATTCTAACTCCAGTCCCCGTGGACCCTAGGGAAGGTGTTGGATAGTAAATTAAACTTACCTCTTATCCTAGAGCGCCCCCCAGCGCAATGCGTTGTAACGGTATGCGTTGTAATGCCTGCGTTGTAGTGGTAGTGCGGAGTAAAAATTGCGTTGTAACAGGTGCATACCGCGGGGATGTAGTACACTATTGCCCACAATGACATTATTGCAATGTGAGCAATTCATATATTTCATCATGCCTTTAAATGAAGCTTTGGAGGTGTTTGGAGATTTATTCAAAATTTCTTTTAAATTGCTTGATCTTTGTATGAAAATAGTGGGGGACTAGAAAACATGCCCTTAAAATCTTGTTCAGACTGTTCCAAATCCGATCTTTGAAGAATGCTTTTTTTCACAAGAATGGAATGTGTGGAAAAAGTTGAAACAAAAAATTCCCTGGCCTGATAAGAAGGTGATGTACTCTTTTTTAGGTCTCGCCTGTCGATGCGCTTGCGCATCGAGCTTGCGAGACTATGGGGGCTTAAACAGTCTTTAATCAACTTGCAAGGAATCGTGGCGATTCCTTGCAGTGCCCGTGAAATTCAAGCTCAATGCGCATGCGCATTGAGCTTAAAAGCGCGTGCACATGCCCCCAGCCGCCTGCCTTGCATGTATTTTCCCTCAGGCGCACTCCTCCCACACCCCCGCTCCGCCCCCTCCCCTACCTGCCGTGTCGCATTTCTTCAGTTCCCTCAGCCGCACTCCAGGCCCCTGCTGCTTTCACACCCTCTCCCCGCTCCGCCCCCTCCCCTGCCCGCCGTGTCGCATTTCTCCTCCCCCCTCCCCTTCTCTGCCTTCCCTCCGTCTTGTCTCTTTTTGGTCTTATTCTTGGATGTCACCGGATGATCCGTAGACTGTACCTGAGCTGGAACAACAACCTCCAGCAACAGTCCGTGCGTGACTCTCTTGTGACGCTCTTGTTTAGTGGTTTTATTATCTTTTGTTGATTGTTTATTGTATATTGTCTGTTGTATGTTAACATTTGTTTTTACTGTCAGCCTTTGGCAGTTTTCAGCAGAATGGTGCTTGTGCTAATGACCATCTCGCTGCTAGATATTCACAGCCCTTTGCACCAGCTCCTTGCCTGCTCAGATTGACACCTAGAACCGCCGGATAAATCCAGATATCTGTATTTATGCATTGCTTACTTTCTCAGCTGTGTATTGAGCCCGTCTTTATTAGTTCTAGTCTCCGCTAGCGCGAAGCGAGAACTTTTGTAGGGGCTGCAGAAAATGCTCCCAAAGGCTCTGGAATACGGCTCGGCTGGCGGAGAAGCCCACAACTACAGCTTTTGCTACCAGCCACTTCATGCGCGCCCCACTCCCCCTACTCCTCCCACAAATTAAGACAAGAACATCAAAGCGACCGCAGCCGCTTTGAGGTTAGCGGCCGCGATCGCTTTGTTTTTGTAGGCACGCAGCTATTACTTTTTTCTCCTTTCATTGTAGTCTTCCTTTAAAGTGTTGAGTGCGTCATGGTGGAATTGGTTTTCCCTCACTTTAATCGGCCTGCTCTCTTCCTCTTGTTGTATTTCTCCTCCTGTCTTTCACCCCCTCTTCTCTCCTATTACACATCTGCTCTCAGAGCTCACACCTTAGTGCAGGACCTCTTCCCGGAAGCTGCTCTGATAATGTGTGCCTTACTCTTCCTGGTGCACTCACGCACTACAGATCTCACTCATGCAGACTTCTCTCCACGGCCACCTCCTGCCTCTGCCGAAGACTAGAGAGCACATGTCCTGCCCCCGTGCCACATCTCTACTACCTCCTGCACTCCCCTGCCCCAATCTTACCACTGTTCCTTTACCTATGATTCCCCGGCATCCCTAATGGTGCACTTGTGTCCACGTGCACCTGGCTGGACTGCGCACCCCCCCCAGCCCTTCGATCTCACCAATGTTTCATTACCCATGATTCCCCTGTGTCCCTTTGGCCTGTGTCACCTTGTGCCCACACCCACCTCTAGCCAGATCTGCATTGCCCTTCCCCCCGCCCCAGATCTCACCACTGTTCCATTACACATGATGCGCCTGTGCACGTCTATAAGCCGCTCCCTTTTCCATGTTATGTTATGTTATGTTATCCCGGAGTTTTATATAGCGTACGGCTACTCAGAAGAGTGTCCCGACGCTTTGAATTGCACACAATCTCATAACACAACAAGGAGAGAAAATAAAAACAGAGAGAAGAGAAACCTAATAGGGCCAGGAACTAAGAGGTAAAAAGCCAAGTTTTGAGCCCCTTCCTAAATGTTAACAGGTTAGGGGAGCTGCGCAGGGACACAGGCAGTTTATTCCACAACTGGGGCGCTAGTAGTTTAAAAGAACGGCCTCCGATGCGGGCTCTCTTGACACGGGGAACCGTAGCAAGAAACAAGGCTCCTGACCTGAGCGGCCTGGCAGGGTGGTAAAATGTTAGCCTTTTCTGAAGGTATTTTGCTCCGGAGGAATGCAAGGCTTTGTATGCCAGAGTAAGGGTCTTAAAAATTATCCGCTTCCAGACAGGAAGCCAGTGCAGAGCCTCCAGGAGACCCGAGGCTCTAGCACGGCGAGAAAGTCCAAAAATGGCGCGTGCTGCCGAGTTCTGGACAACCTGTAACCGTTGGAGCAGGTATTCTGGCAGGCCGAGATATAGGACGTTGGAATAGTCAATTCTCGAACCTATAAACGCCTGAACCGTGATCTTCCTGTGTTCCTCCGATAACAGGGGAAGGAACTTGCGTAACATCCGGAGCAGTCTAAAGCAGGTGCCAGTGAGCCCGATTACCTGTGAGCGTAGTGTAAGGCCATTGTCGATCTTGATCCCAAGGTTTTTTGCCACCTGGGACGAACTTGCTGGTGGAAACATGTTCTCAGGCCACCACACTTTCCAGTCCGGATCCGAGCTGCATCCAAAAAAGAGGACCTCGGATTTATCCGAGTTGCACTTGAGGCTGTGATGTTGGAACCACTGAAACACAGCCTCAAGGCAACCCTGGATCCTACCTCCATCAAAGTCCGCCCCCCTCTCACAGGTGAAGAGGAGCTGGGTGTCATCGGCATAGGAAACGATCTGAGCCCCGAAAGACTCCGCCAGTGCCGCCAGAGGGGTCATGAAGATGTTAAAAAGAGTAGGGCTCAGTACTGAGCCCTGAGGAACTCCGACACCCAATGGCGACATCTCGGCGGAGCAAGCAGAAGCCCAGACCGTTTGTCGACGGCCTGCCAGAAAAGATCGAAACCACTGGAGCACCGTCCCCCGGAGACCGATCTCTGAGAGTCTTCCAAGAAGACCCTCATGGGGGACGGTGTCAAAGGCCGCCGACAGATCTAACATCACCAGCATCGCTCTCCCACCCGAATCCAGCACCTCCTTTATCGCCTCCGAGACTTCCAGGAGAGCTGTTTCGGTGCTAAGATTGGCGCGGAAACCTGACTGGGTAGGGTGCAGTAGGTCGTGGGACTCCAAGCAATCGGCAAGCACCTTATGCACATGCTTTTCAATGACCTTCGCGAAGGCCGGCAGGAGCGAGATAGGTCTATAATTCGCCAACACCTCCGCATCCAAACCAGGCTTTTTAAGCAGGGGAATAATCATTGCCTGCTTCCAGCCTGGGGAACCACACCCTGTGCAAGAGAGCAGTTCAACAGGGGGTTCACAAGTGGATTAATGACAGCTGCCATTTTAGCCAGAAATTTAGCGGGGCAGGCATCCCGAGGGGAGCCAGATTTAAGCCCAACCATCAGGTCAAATGACGCGGCCATCGAGAGAGGCGGGAAGGCTGCCAGGGCCATACCTGCGTTAGGCAGGGTAACAGCGGTATTCTCCACCCGATCGGGCATCTCAGGCTCCAGCACAGGGAAGGAGTCCTGGATCCGTTGGATCTTAGATGTGAAAAAGTCCGCAATCGCCCTGACCCACGGCGCAGGAGGGGGGGCCTGAGTTGGTGCCTCGCGTGAGGTTGTAAACTCCCGCACAATGGCGAAAAGCTCCTTACAGGAATTGGAGGCAGCTTCAATTTTTCTCGCGAAGTAGGCCTTCTTCTCCGAGAGGATGTTCCGATGATAGGCTTTAGCCAAAGACCTGTAGGCGAGTTTCGCCGTTGCGTCGTATTTCACGCGCCATGCTCTTTCTGCTACCTTGCATTGCCGACGAGAGGCCGCCAATGCTGCCGTAAACCAAGGGGCAGATGCACCTTTTTCAGGTTTGCGGAGGGGTTTCAGAGGCGCCAGGTCATTAAGTCTCTCTGAAAGCCAGACCTGCACTCGATACACGTCCTCCTCTAAGACCCCCGTTAGCGCACAGGGATGGTCCACGCAGGACTGAGCCAGCAATTCCGGAGTGACCCGGTGAAGTGCCCTGAATCCCACGGGAGTCTGCCGGGGGGCAGCGGAAGGCTTCCTAACTTCCGGGAAATAAAATTTCACCAGCCTATGATCAGACCAAAGCACCTGAATAGGAGCCAGCATCTCTATGGGAGTCGTAGAAAAGGTCAGATCTAGGGTATGTCCCTTCTCATGGGTCGGTCCAACATGATAGGGAGCCAGGCCCAGAGGGGCTGTGACATCCAGCATTTTAATCGCGTCAGCATCCGTTTCCACGTCCATGTGGACATTAAAGTCCCCGGCAACAATACAATGCTCTGACGTGAGTAGCAAGGAGGAGGTCACCGACTGAAACTCTTCAAAGAAAGAGCCCGTGGGCCCTGGCGGCCGATAAACTAGAAGACCCTTCAGCGATTGGTGTGGAGAAAGGATAATGGCAAAGGCAAGGGATTCGCAATCCTTAATCGCGTCCGAGGGGATGATGGTACAGGTGGCCATTTTGTTCACTATTAGTGCAACTCCACCTCCACGCCCCTCCATGCCTACCTCTTTCTAGCCAGGGCTGTGCTGCCCACCTTTCTCATGTGTTCACATCTCTCCCCTCTTGTGTCCTGCCTTTGTGGGGAGTACTCTACAGTATCTTAATCGCCCTCCCTTTACACTCCTCTCGTCTCCGTTTCTTCCCTTGTTCTACCTTGCCATGAGTGTCCGTGTGAGCACAAACTCGTCTTCACTATACAAAATCCACAGCTATTGGCTTTGACCATGCTCGGCAAACTTTTATTATTTTCTCCTTCTTAAGCAAATATTTCCAGTTAGCGCTTTGATAGGTGGCGGAAGTAAATCTGCCTTGCCTATTCTTTTACTATCTTTTCGCCTCTGGGCTGTTTACACAGGTCTCCGCTACTTCTGTAGTCTGCAAGGGGTACAGTGCTGCGAGCCATTGTGGGATTAACCATTGCTTTATGCAGTCCTGCGATACAATGCAGGGCGGTGCTAACTCCGCCCCTTCTAGTCGCTTATCTTTAAAAGCCTCCAGTTTCATGATAGCACACGGAGCTCCGCTTGTGTGCACAGCCCGTCTGTTACAGGTTTGTGCGAGCACACAGAGCTCCGCTTGTGTGCATGGCCCATCTATTACAGGTTCTCGCTAGCACACGGAGCACCACTTGTGTGCACAGCCGGTCTGTGTTCCAGGTTTGTGCTAGCACACGGAACACCGCTTGTGTGCACGGCAGGTATGTGTTCCAGGTTTGTGCTAGCACAGGGAGCTCCGCTTGTGTGCACGGCCGTTCTGTGTGTTCGTCTGTTCAGGCTCGAGAGCATGTGCACAAATCTGGGTTTTGATTGGAGGTGGCCACCAGGGCCCGTCCCCTCGAGGTGCACGCCAGTTTGCAGCTGTGTGAAGTTTTCCCACTTCAGTTAGTCTGGGTTGAGAATTGGTGACGCTGCTGTACATTTTGATGTACTGAGGTTCAATAGGACAGCCTGGGTCTTCATGTCCAGGTGAGCTGTGAGACATGTAACACAATTACACATTGCTTCCTTCTTTACTCCGGACAGCCCAGGCCCCGACACCATCAACACTCAGCGCCACACCACCATCACTCGGCAACACCACAGCAACAATCAGCAACACCACAGCAGCACTCTCTGCCACAACAGCATCACTAAGCACCACCACAACAACACTAAGCACCACCACAGCGACAATGAACACAAGCACAGCACCACTCAACACACACAAAATTACCACAAAAACACTCTCCACCAACACAATATTAATAAAAACAATAACAGATTAAATATGCAACAACACTGCGCCACTGAAAACAAACACAGCATCATTAACAACCACCACAGGACAACTCAGCACCACCACAATAACATTCAACAACACTACAGCAACACTTATAAATTCACCATCCAAATCCCAAACAAATAAAAAATGTGAAATCAAAACTCACCACAAAAAAAAAAAAGTCAACCCACAAACAAAAAACTTAACAAACAATCGGACACAACACTCAAAATGCAGCCTCAAAATAAAATCTCGAATTACTACCTCAAAATGCAATGCACCACTACAAAATAACACTCAAAATATAAACTCAAACACCAGCATCAAAATTTACGCTCACTCAATATATC
Source organism: Lissotriton vulgaris (assembly GCF_964263255.1). NCBI lineage: Eukaryota > Metazoa > Chordata > Amphibia > Caudata > Salamandridae > Lissotriton > Lissotriton vulgaris. The sequence continues at coordinate 113,853 of NW_028254922.1, read as the reverse complement.
GCCATACACAAAAACATAACACTAATACAACGCCCTCTCTATAACACTATATCAACATCTAGCTATTGCTATCTATCTATCTATCTATCTATCTATCTATCTATCTATCTATCTATCTATCTATCTATCTATCTATCTATCTATCTATCTATCTATCTATCTATCTATCTATCTATCTATCTATCTATCTATCTATCTATCTATCTATCTATCGATCTATTGATCTATCTATCTATCTATCTATCTATCTATCTATCTATCTATCTATCTCCCTCACTCTATCTATCGCCCCTCACTCTTTCGCCCCTCACTATATCCATGGCACCTCACTCTATCAATCTATCGCCCTCACTCTATCAATGTATCTATCACCCCTCACTCTATCAATCTATCGATCTATCGCCCTCACTCTATCTATCACCCTCACTCTATCTATCGCACTCACTCTACCTATCGACCTCACTCTATCTATCTATCACCCTCACAACATCACTCAATGCAACCATTCAACAACAACTGGTTCAAATATGTTCGATCAATGTTTAAAGCTTTATTACAAATGTCACAAAAATATGTTAATATTTCACCTCTGTTCTTGGATTTTCGTCACAATAAAATACACTGAACATATTCTTCAGAAAAGTTATTTAAAATAGTTTTAGATATTGCTATTATAAATTACAATCTTTTTTATTTCAGTCTTAATTAATTAAAATGTTTTAAAACTATTTGTATTTGCTAGATGAATACATCTAAGTCACGTACATACAAAACATGTTGCATTAAAAATGCTATAGGTGTCACATTTGAAAAAGTTTAAAGTATTGGCATTGTAAGTGAAAAAACAAAAAATTAGCTATTTTCAATACCCACACATTAAAAAAAAATGTCATTTACAAATCCAATAGCTCCAACTTTTCTAATGCGAGACCTATTGCATTTCCAATGCTTGTTTAACAAGTCCTCGTGGTTTAAAACTGATACTCTCCTCTCAGCCTGGTCAATGACTTGTTGGGGGTACCCTCTGTTCAAAAACGTCTGCTTGGATTCTCTAATGGTCTGCAAGCATAGCTCTGAGTCTGAAGTGATGCGTTTGATTCGCAAAAATTGAGAAAAAGAAAGGTGGCGTTACAAAGGCCATGGGTGGAAACTCTGGTAGAGTAGGGCATTATTTAGATCAGTAGGTTTCTTGAACACAGTGGTCTCAATGGTAGTGCCAGAAAGTTTAAACATGACGTCCAAAAAAGCTGTGCTCTGAGATTCAATCTGAGACGTAAATTGAATTTGAGGACTGATTGTGTTTAGTTTCAAAATCTGAGTTTCGAGTAGACTATATGACCCATGCCAAATGATAAGTATGTCATCTATGAAACGTCTATACACAATCAGATTGGAAGTCCAGAGACTATCAGAAAGGATGTATCCTGTTTTATATTTCAACATGAAAATGATGGCATAGCTGGGGGCTCCAGAAAAGCCTATAGAAGTACCATTGACCTGAAGAAAAAACGGATTTTTCCAATTAAAATAACTGTGAAACAGACTGAAATGGAGGGTTTCAAGAAGAAATACCTCATTGGCTCTCAGGTTTTCTTGTTTCAACAAAGCTCATTCAATGGCTTCAATGCCCTCCGTATGAGGAATAGATGTGTACAAAGACACAACGTCTATAGTACACAACCAGGTCTGCGCACTCTCAGGGATACTAGTCATCAGTAAGATGTTAAGCAAATGAATAGTATCTTGAAGGTGTGATGGACTGGCTTGAACGATTGGTTGGAGAAACATGTCAAGATAGTGCCCAAGTGGCTCATGTAGGGATCTACATCCGGATACTATGGGCCTCAAAGAGGCGTCACTCAGATTTGTATGTATTTTCGGGAGCATGTAAACACCCGGTCTCCAAGGAAAACGGGTAAACAGGTACGCTCTAGTTTTTTAATTAATCCATTTCATCTCAACGGCGTGCATGAGAATGGAATCCAACAGAGCTAAAAAGGTGTTAGTGGGATCTTCAGTGAGTAGTAGATATGTGGAAGAGTCCTGTAGCATCAAGCCTATCTTATCTTTGTATTGAATGCGGTCCATCACTACCAGGGCGCCGCCTTTGTCTGCGTTGGTGAAATGTAAAGTTTTATTCAATTGTAAAGATTTCAATGCAAGTCTTTCTCTAGTAGGTAAATTGGGTCTCCCTGCGATAACATTAGGTAATCTGGATACATCTTATTTGACTAAAGACTCAAACAAGTTAATGGTTTTGTGTGAAACTGGAGGAACAAAACAACTCCCCGGTTTGAATTCCTGATATTCATCTTCTAGTGTTGTTGCAGATTCAAAGGAAGTAGTAGAAAAGAAATATCTTAATCTTAAATTTCTTGTGAATTTGTACAAAGCAACCTGAGAATGAAGGCTGTTAGCTTGATAAGTGGGAACAAATGAACTCCCCTTATTTAATACTGCCAGCAGGTTTTCCGTTACTTTTTTAGAGGAGATGTTTACCACTAATGTTTCTTGCGACGTGTTCCCCCTGTTCTGGCTGAATCGGTGGCCTCTACGGGTTTTGTTTGTACCACTGCTACCTGCGAGGGAGGTTGATTTGCTGCAGGACTGGCGTCTAAAAAAGAAACCTTAGCAGTACTGGGGCCAGCTGCCTCAGTATCGCCAACTGTTGTCTGATTTGGTGAAGGCACTGGTGGTCTGGATAGTTGTGTGTCACTTACAGATACAAGACTCTCTTCTGATTAAGTTGTCCCTTGCTTCTGCCAACTACGTTTTTTGGCATAAACCTCAGCCCAAGAGTAAACTTCATCCAACTTGTAGTCTATAGTATCACAACAAAATATTCTAATCTTTCGTTCGTGGATTTCCTTAGCATAGACATCGCAGGCCATATTATCAAGAAAGGGCAGTACATCATGGCCGCCTTTATCGGCAGGAAGCTGCCGCTAAAGCGGCGATAATGGGCTTGATAATATGCCCTTGTGAATTCCCATAGCAGCCCAGGTTAACACCAGAACCTGGGCTGCTATGGGAATTCACAAGGGCATATTATCAAGCCCATTATCGCCACTTTAGCGACAGTTTCCTGCCGATAAAAGCGGCGATAATGTATCGCCCTTTCTTGATAATATGGCCCCAAGTTTGTTGTTTATGTCATCAAACGTAGTTGTCCAAACCTCTGCTTCCATTCTAGATACTAAGTTGGTTTGTAATTCTTTGATTTCAATTTCTAAACCCACTAAGACTTAAGAAAGTTCTTTTACAATTAAAAAATCTAATCCAAATAACATTTGTTTAAAATCGCTTACCACTTTTCCATAAACTTCTTGTTCATTTTAAATAACATGGGTTTGATAGCAAGGCGTAACCCCCTAGGTATGCGACAAGCCTTGTGATATTGAATCAGAGTTGTGGCGTGCAGACATTGGTTGATCTCTCTACGCATTAGGTATTCTAGCTGACTAATATGTTGTTGAACAGGGCCAGTGGTGGTGTACTGTCCTCACCTCTCTAATGAGCCCATAAATGTCAGTCGCCTCTGAAGCGGTGTATACCTTAGTTTGAGCTCTGTTCTCAGTCAAATGTAATATGTCATCAAACGACATTATGATTGAACAATTTAACACAATGTGGTGCAAAAGGTAGCTGCTAAGCAGAAAGTTGAACAAAGAACAAAACGCAGCAAAAAATTCACTCAAGATGCTAATTTAAAACAATTTGAATCTAAGTAAACAAACTTCAATGATTCTTTAAAAATCACGCGTGCACCAGATAAGGGGCTCTGCAAGCCACCTGATTCAAAATGAAAAAAGAGTACCTGGAAGTGTATCCATGTTGACTCAGTGCACTACAATTGAATCACATTCTAGTGTACAAACTTAATCACAATAGCTTCACCAAAGTTCAATATAATATGATATTACCACACTTAATCAGAAACAATTTTCATTGAATCCAGAGGTTCTAAATAAGTTCTTCAAAACCTCGGATGATTTGATATCTGCTTTTATTGACAGTCCTCGTGTTGGAGGTAATATGGTTTAACACTGGTTTGGCGTCATTATGTGTTCGCTGCAGAGAATATGATGATTTATTTACATTGTTTCCTTGACCGTTTGGGTCTTGTGGCTGCTGATTATGTTTTTGGTGGTATGTGTATTCACTTCCGCCTCCAGGTATTTATTTATCTAACATTGTGGGTACAGCTGGTGCTTATGCTTGGCGTCAAAATACACTAAACACTATTCACGCTCGGTGCTTTGTTTGAGTATGTGGGTTTGTGGTATAGAAATCTGATAATCACGGTAAAACACTCCCTGGCACTGTCCAGCATGACTCTGGGAATTGGTGCTCTTAGCCATCTTTATTTTAATTTGATTTTTGGAGCCTAAATGTCAGTTGAACTATGTAAACGTGACAGTCATTGTATATATGGACATTCCAATTATTTATGTACATGTTACAGATTCCCCTGATGAAGGGCTTATCTTAAAAGCCCAAAATGCATTGGGAACTCATGAAGTTTGTCTTCGTATGCGGAATACAAGCTGCATTAATATTTGGATTTGATCTGCGAGGACTGTGAATAAAAGCAAATTTCAAATTGTCCCAGGTTTTGAAGAACTTATTTGGAACCTCTGGATTCAATGAAAATTGTTTCTGATTAAGTGTGGTGATATCATATTATATTGAATACTTTGGTGAAGCTTTTGTGATTAGGTTTGTCAACTGTAGTGCACTGGGTCAACCTGGATACACTTCCAGGTACTCTTTTTTCAACTTTATAAAAGTGACATTTTCAGTTCTGTGACTTAAAATCCGGCTTGACCATTAAAAGAAATTTTTAAATAACAATTTATTTGAGTGTAAACAGTGTATCTCCATCTCATCTCAATCCAAAAATGCCATGTATTAGATGTAATAAGGTAACCCAGTGTTAGTCAAAGATAGAGATGGACCTTACAGCAGTGAAAAACGATGTTAGGAGTTTTTCACTGTTAGAACGTTTAAAACATATAAACCCACATGTCATGTTTTTAGATATAATGCACCCTGCCCTATGCACTTTTAGAGTCTATTTGATGGCTGACATATATATTAAAATGAAAGGTTTAGGCCTGGCAAAAGGTTTGAAGTCTGCAGTGACAGGCCTGAGACATTTTGTACAAGGCTACTTTAGTGGGTGGCGCACTGCTTGTTGCAGACCCATTAGTAGAATTTTATTTAGAGGCCCAGGGTATATGTTGTACCATTTGCTAAGGGCTTATGCGTAAATTAAGTGTTCCAATTTAGGTTTAGGACAATTTTAACTTGTTTGAGGGAGACAGCACAAGCACTTTAACACTGGTGAGCAGTGGCAAAGTGCAGAGAGTCCTAATGGCAGCAAAAAAAATGCTTTTCACAATCAACATGTCAAAGCCTAATATGTTTATCATAACAAACAGATTCGACCTATGGTAATAGAAAATGTTTTTCCTAGTGATCCAATAAGATCAGTAGCTGTTATACATAAGTTTTCCCACAAGGTAGCCATCAGGCATACAATCCTAAAATTATATAGCATATAAAATTACAGTTGTTAAAACAAACAACTATCTCTCTTAAGAGGGCCTAACAAGATTTCTAACATTACAAACCTTCTATAGCCAGAGTTTGTCACAGCAACATATTTGCTTACTATCGTAATCTTTGAGAGTCCATGTAACAAAATACCTATATGTAAGCTTCAATACAGAGTAATAACAATATATTAATAAATGCCTATTGACTTTAACAAATGCTTTTCACAATCAAAAGTCAGGCCTACTGCCTTTAATAACTTTTCACTATAAAAGATCAAGCCTATAACCTTTATCATTGGTGTTTCACCATAAGCAGCCCAGGTCTACTGTGCTGCTTCATAAGCCTTCCAACAGAGCAACCATCAGGTTTTCCAAAATAAAATGACAAATATGTACATAATGCAGTTGTCAAAAAAATACAAAACCCTTATTAATAGATCCCAGTAAGGATTACCGTAGTGCAAATTGTCTACCACATGGCTTGTTCATGTTGGTCACCAGCACCCAAACACTAGCCTACAACAGTAATATGTGAGATTCCATGTGACAAGATGCCTGACTCCATGCTTTAGTGCAGTGTAATAATAATCCACCCTTAAAAGCTGAATCCCTTTAACACATGCTTTTCACGATGAGTAAATAAGGCCTGCATTTTGATTGTCGTTAACTTTTCATGATAAATAGATTACACATAAGGAATCTGTCATTACGTTTCCCAGTGAACTGATCAAACATCTAGCCTTCAGTAATGGCTTGATACTATATGCAACCCAGGCTACAGAAGTGCCCAGAAGCTGGCAACCAACAGGCATACATTTATAACACAATACAATACAAGATGCGGTCCGAGGGATAGCAGCTAGGTAGTATTGAGCGGCGTTGCTGACTAGGAACATTGTTTCCACCGAGGCGACACCGCCCCCCTCAGTGACCATGATGTGCTATTAAGCACCTACAAATGTTCTCCATTGAGCAATACATTCGCCACAAAGGTCAAGCGTATGTATTTTTGAACCACGCAAGTATCTGAGTGGTACAGCGTCAATCACTGTAAATAATTAATTGCACTACTAATTCCTTAAACCAAATTTAGGTTTTTTTTAGGAGTGGCACAATACAGGGCTGGTCCCTGTATGGTCCTGAAGAAATGCTGGGGGTAGCGTGAAACATGTCGGCCATATACTGAACCTAACCACATTATTGGCAGGTGTACAGTATAAACCCCATTTTTAACATACCATTCTAGGAGCAGAATAAAACATTGAGGCCCACTAGCACAGTATTTTTAACACACACTCGCACCCACTCCACTTTTTCTTTTTTGCACCACACATAGTCCTTCACAAGTATAGTGCTCCTACGTAGTTCCGCAAGTCGCAGCACGCCCCTTTTCGTAGAGAACTGGGATGGCGCCGATGATGAAGCATGTCACCGTGAGGAAACTCCGGTGAGTGAGGGGACTAAAAGAAAGACATTTTTTCTTTCTTTTTCTGGCTACACTCAGACTTTATTAATTATGTAGTTAGCCACTGCACGAGACAGGTCTCCGAACCCAGAACTGGGTTCTTTTTTCTATCATTGGTGTGTCACCATGAGCAGCCCAGGTTTCCTGTGCTGCTTCATAAGCCTTTTAACAAAGCAACCATCAGGTATTCCGTAATAAAATGACAAATATGTACATAATGCAGTTGTCAAAAAAATACAAAAACCTTATTATTAGATCCCAGTAAGGATTACCGTAGTGCAAATTGTCTATCCACATGGCTTGTTCATGTTGGTCACCAGCACCCAAACACTACCCTACGACAGTAATATGTGAGATTCCATGTGACAAGATACCTGACTCCATGCTTTAACGCAGTGTAATAATAATCCACCCTTAAAAGCTGAATCCCTTTAACACATGCTTTTCACGATGAGTAAATAAGGCCTACATTTTGATTGTCATTAACTTTTCATGATAAATAGATTACACATAAGGAATCTGTCATTACGTTTCCCAGTGAACTGATCAAACATGTAGCCTTCAGTAATGGCTTCATACTATATGCAACCCAGGCTACAGAAGTGCCCAGAAGCTGGCAACCAACAGGCATACATTTATATAACAATACAATACAAATATGTATGAAATTGCAGTTGTCCAAACAATTCATGGCCCCCCTTAATAGGGCCTAACAAGAATCATCACAGTGAATTTCGACTCACAGGGTTTGTCAGAGTGGGTGACCAACACTATCACCCTTGCCTATGATGGTAATCTGTGAGATTACATGTAACCAAGCACCTTTCTACAGCCTGTAACAAAATGTGATAACCATCTAGTGTTAGAGGCCTACTGGCTTTACGATATGCTTTGTACTATAAGTATCCCAGGCATACTGCTAATGCAATAATGTTTCATAACAAACAGTCTAGACCTTTGGCATCTGGCATAACATTTCCCTGTGTACCAATCAAGACTATAGCTGGTTATCATTAGCTTGTTGCTATAAGCAGCTCAGGCCTGCTGCACAGAGCATTAGCTTTCTCACAAGGCAACCATCAGGCACACAGTCATAAAATTGGAAATGCTTACAAAAATACAGTTGGCAAAATAGTATCTCTCCTAACAGGTCTAACAATGATTCTCATAGTGCAAATCTTCTATACTCATGCTTTGTCAGAGGGAATAATCTACACCAAAACCCTTGCCTACTAAAGTAATCTGTGAATTTCCATGCACTAAAAAAACATCTATAGGCTTTAAATAATAGTAAGAACGTCCACCATTAAATGCCTATTTTCTTTTTTTAAGTTTTGTACAGCTTGAACTCAACCTGAACATATAAGGTATCAGACTGCTTTAGATGAGCAACAGTTTCTTACTGACGGACCCATTAATTTTTGTTAGTCATGGGGAGATTAAGTGGTTTGCCCAGAATCACAGGATGCTGACTGTCTTTGCCGAGACTCAAACCCGAGTCACCAGCTTCGAGGTCAACTGCTCTAGCCATAAGGCCCCATATTATTGACTTTAACATATGCTTTTCACAATCAATATGTCAGGCTTATTGCCTTTATCATAAATTATCATAAACATTAAAGCCAATAATTTTATCATTGCCTTGTCAACATAATCAATTTAAGGCCATTGCATCGAGCATAAGGTTTCCACAGAGCAACCATCTAGCACACAGTCACAAAAGTAGAAATGTACACAAAATTACAGCCAGCAAAGAAAAATACTATCCCCTAAGAGAGCCTAATAAGGATTATCATTGCATGTCATCTATCCCCACAGTTTGTATGGATCGATCACCAACACCCAAACCTTTTCCTGCTACAGTAATCTGTGAAATTCAATTATACCAAGTACCTGCCTACAGGCTCTAGCACAATGTAATAATAATTAATCTATAAAACCCCATTGTCTTCGACACTTGCCTTTCAAAATAAGCAAGTGTAAGAAATTTAGTTTTTGCTTGAGAGGGTGAAGATCCTTCTCAAGCAACAACACAACCCTTATCAGGGTGAACCACAAAAGTCATTAACCCTCTGGCAGCCTGACACGAAAGCAGTCAAATTTTACATGGAGGCACTTGGTTAAGTATTTATACAGCACACACAGCAATAAAGTAAAAACACAACACTGGTGGAATAATCCCATACCAATTTATAAAAATATTTTTAAAATGTGTTAAATAATTTGACAAAAAAATGTAAATTCATTCAGTAAAACTGAAGTTAGGGACTTTGAAAGTTTTAAGTGAAAAATAGCGCTTAAAAGATCAAAGCATCAACCATGGCATTTAGTCGCATGAGACCGGGGTGAAGTCAAAGGTTATGGCCAACAGTAATGGAGCGCTGTTCGGATACACGAGGTGGATTAGGCCCGGTCTAGGTTTACCTTCTGATACACCTCAGGCAGATTGGGAGGCAAGTAGGTGCCAGTCTTTTGTTGATTTCCAGGCCAATTTTTGGTGAAATATTTTCCAAGTCCCTTGTTTCAGATTTTGGCTAATGGAGTACCTTTAGCTTTAGCCCCACTTCCAAGAGTCTAGGTCTGGGTGGCAACCACTTGGAGGGAGGTGGGTTCAGGACTCTCTTGAGAGAGAGACTCAGTGAAGATTCAAGGTCTATGGAGCTGTTTATGTGCTTGGAGCTCACATAGTAGGCCAGCCAACTGGCTTTCACTCGTTGCTCTCTGGTTTCAGCGGGCCACATCCAGTCAAGCAGCCTTGTTCTGCAAGGAGTTTTCCAGCTGCTAAATGCATCCTTGTGAGCAGTCTTTCTCCATGTATACATGTCTAGGGGCATGAACCCTACCCCACTGTAGGTCAGTTTATACATTCCACAGTGATATCTATAAATTCTAGGGTCGCCGGTGGGCTTCCATCAAGCGTTTCCTCCTTGTCGGTTTACCTTTTCTAGCATAAGATGTTCCCTTCATCCCTTATGTCCTGAATGAGACCCGGTTACTTCCAATGGTTGAAACGTTGTCGACTCCGTACAAACAAACAAGCGTATGATAATTAATGGCCCGGGAAGGGTGAATGGACTTTTTGATGAGATGTGTTGTTTGTTAGAAGAAACAAGTTTATCATTTGAGAATTTATGTTGGCGGGTCTTCAAACTCACTGGGACACAATGCACGTGTTTTTCTGTTTGAGGTGATAATAACGGCATTTTTTTGAGCACAATGAAAACGATTTGATAAAGGTGAATAAGAAGAGTATGTTGGTCTGATTTATTGGATTGAAGAGGATAGCATTCATTGTTAAGGGCTATCAGCCTTGCGCATCTTTTTTCTTGGTTTCCTGCGAGTGCCACTATTTATTTGTACAAATATTCCCAGATCTCATGTTTTTTTATTGTGCAGCTTCTGTAGTTTATCTGTTTAATGGATGCACACAAACATGGCCCAATTAAGTCCTGTACTCAGAGAACTAACATGTGAGTGAAGTCTAAGCCCCGCTCTCAATAGGATTCTGGAAGCATGTTTTTGTTGATCACGTAAGACCAGAGGGCAGTTGCATTTTCAAGTTGGTCCTGAAATATTAATGTAGGTTAATAACGGCCCTTCTCCCATCTGTTTAGTGGAGGTACACAAATTTGGCCCAATCAAATCCTGTACTCAGAGATCCACCATTGGAGTGGAGCCTAGGCCCTGGTCTCAATAGGACTCTGAATGTGGTTTTTGCTGATCACTTAAGATCAGGTGAAAATGCGCTGTCGAGTCAGACCTAAAAATCGGTGTAGTTTAATGACTGCCCAGCTCCCAACTGCTGTCACAGAAAAATACCATAAATGATCTAGTCATCAAAAGACACTTTTATAGCATTACAGTGTCATGTGTGTGCCTTTGGAAATTAAAACTGTGGCAGAAGTTGGAAGGCAAGCACATTTTTTGTGGAAGAACACGATTTCAGCCCAATCAAAAAATGTACTCCTGGTTCCCAACATGTGGGCGGAGCCAAAGCCCCTCTCCTGATGATATTCACATAATTGTCTGGCGATAGATGCACTGTCAAGCCGACCATATACATGAAAACAGATCACTGTAAAAAACAGTACAAAAGTTATTCCCCGGCGCCTGCAGCCTTCACCAAGAGATTACAACTTTGCATCAATGCCCAGCCGGATAGGCAGATTAGCTCTTGGATCCTTGCCACCTTCAGAGTCGAGGCTTTCAGCATCTTCCTTTCAAGATTATGCCAGCAGCACCACACTGATGAACCTCAAAAGAGAGGTGTATCTGTCATAGTTGAAGAGTAATAATACATGCCAGCATATCTGGCAACTTTACCTACAACATGACACAGGCTCCAGATTATGGTTCAGCTGTGAGGTTTCTCTTGGCATCTCTGAAGCTAAAAAGTGAGCTCTGAAGATGCACATATCATTCATTCCTTCATCAGACTTTATTTGGTCTTTTACGACCATCAAAGTACATAGGCATACAGTACAATACACAGTCAATGATATTAAAAAGCAGAACTTGACATATTACACTATAAAGCCTAAGATGATAACAGTGTTAAATAGCATTTTAATTAATAAACTCCCTTTTTACATCAAACATAGAATGTACTGTTGATAGAATCTCACACAAAAAAGAACTACAAATACCCACAAAGGCCCTTGCCTGTGGACTATACAATATGAAAATAGAAATAAAAATTAGTTAAAAAGATTTGAAAAGTATTAAACATCAATATCATTAAGAGAAATCCATCAGATAAAATCTCAATCTAAAACAATTTTTCATATATAATAACCCATTTGCTAGAGCCAAACAACCTTTCCATAAAAGCCTCAGGAAAGAAATGGCCTTTTAAAGTGAATAAAGTGCTAGAGTCATATATAAGAATACTTTGAAACATGCAGAGGAGCATACATATCTATGTGAACCTCAATCAATCTTTAGGCCTAGCCTCAATGCAAAACAATGCCTGGAAACCATGAACCAAATCTAAGTAGATTGCGCCTTATTCCTGTGTTCAATTTAGAAAAAAAATAGGAATAGAGACATCAGGTTAGTCGAGTAGCTAAAGGAGCTAGAGTTACATCACTTGATAAGGGTCTGCTTGAGCCATTCTGTATTACCAGCCTCCTGATGAGCCACATTTTCACCAAGAATTTGGCTGTTGCGCATATAACCACCGGCCTCATATCTGTTCGGAGAATGCGCAATGCCTCCTGATGGCAACGGGTTCCCAGTTGTCTATAAACAGGGGCTAGCCATTTGTGTCTTACAGATTTGTAAGACAAGCATACAAAAAATTTTTTTTATCGTCTCATCAGTCTCAGGGCATCATGGACAGTGACGTGATGTAGCCAAAGCGCCACTGTTCCATGATCCTATGAGCGATCTCAAAGGTAGACAGTCAAACCTAAATTGAATGTATAACTTTCTTTCCTGGGGAATCGTAATAAGCTCCATATATTGCTCATATAAACCAAACAACTTAAATTCCAGGAATGCTAACGTAAGTTGGCCTATGTGTGTGTGTGTGTAAAAATTCTCTCTGCCACCCAATTCCAGTAGTACGACTTAACCCACTCTCTGCTGGGAAGAGAACTGGTATCTATTACTTTCATTGAATTAACCAGGCCTAGTGCTTCAAGCCATTTCTGGATGTTGTTAAACCAGACAATTTTTTTAAAACTGTCAAGCTTAAGCACTTCGTCCATGGCAGCTGATTAGTGGAAAAGCTTAGGAGTCTGTTTTAGGCGGAGATGAAAAAGAAGTGGGCGAAGCCTCGCCTTATCCACTATTGCCGTTCTGTCCATATCCAACCTTAATGGAATTAGCGGGGTGCTCTGGAGAAGAGAACAGAGTGATCTTAAAAATGTGTTTTCAGTACGAAGCAAACCCTCTAGGTTGTCAAAACCCCAGGGTTCTGCCACATACAAGGCTGAACCAACCACCGTCTGGTCATATATCTGGAGCGGGCAGCAATTGGTCTTGCTTGTGACGCCCTAGGCTCTAAGATTAAAGCCCCAGATGTTTTGCTCTGCTGGAGATTACGCTTGGAGATATGTAGTTTCCAGGTTAGTTTCTCTGTCGCTGTTACACCAAGATATTCAGAAGAGTCCACTCTTTCTAATGGAATCCCACCCAGTACATGTCATATTGCACATCAAACCATGGAAGACAAACACTGAAGCCGTGCGTTGTGGTTTTGTGAATCACTGCTCACCCTGCAGCGTCCAGGGATTCAGAGAACGGAGGTCCGGCAGTCTATGGAAGCAGGAAGAGACAACGGAGTCGATGATGCTACAAAGATAAATTGATCCTTCCATTCACTCAGCTATTTGCACATTCAACGATTCATTCAAACCATTCATCTTAAGCGGTTGTAATTACTTTTTGTGACCTGCCTAGACTGTGCCCATGTGAATGTCATTGGCCCCAGAAGGGCACACTTTCAACCCTTTGTCCTATAAAGGAACATGAATTAACAATTGAAATCTAAACGGCTGCTCTGAGGTGATATTTTGACTCCTGGAGGGGAGGGTTGAGGGATCCAGTCAGACAAGCCATTCATTCCAGTCACCATTCCAGGTTTACTAACAATCAATACCAGGCAATTTTCATGTCATTGGGCATGGGTGGCTTTGATGCACCTTCTGCACGTGCTGCACCTGTTCCAGGCGGTGGCATACTGCAGGGTGCTACTGGTCTTGACCCCTGAGGAAGGCTAGCAGACCCAAGAACGGAAGTAAGGGTGGCTGCTGTCGGCATGGCCTGTAGGAAGCGGGCACGGTTCTCAGCAGAAGCCCAAGTGAGGATGACAGGTAGATAGTAGGGTGTTGTTGACGTCACCCACCCCCAGCTGTGGTGGCACACAGCGGAGATGAGTCAGGTTGGTGCAAGCAGGGGCTTTCTGGTGGCACATGGGGCATCTGTAGCCTGATAAGCTTATCTTTTTGGGGCCACAGAGTACGAAAGAATTGTATTGCTACAACTTCAGCCTTCTACAGTGCAGTAGCATTGTAAGAACAGTTGATGCAAGAGAAGGTCTCTGATAGGATGCACTGCAGTGGCATCATATTGATGATGTTGCTGTTGTCTGGGAGGACGTGTTTGTGCACATGCGTGCATGTGAGGAAACTTACACTGATGTTGTTTGGTAACAGTATGTGTGTAAGAGAGAAACGTGATTTGCTCCAGCACATGCTGGATATCATCTATGTGTCTGTGTTTCTGCACATGCTGTAAATGGTGTGCGTTTGTGTGTGTGTGAGAAAGAGAAGCTAGCATCGCTTCTGCACATGCTATAAAAGATGTGTGTGTGAGATAGAGAGCGACACTTGCATTGCTTCTGCACTTGCTATATATGGTGTGGGTGTGTGTGTGTGTATGTGTGTGTGGTGTGGTTTCTGTATGAGTGTGTGTGAAGCTTGCTTTGCTTCTGCACATGCAGTAAATTGCATTTTTTTGTGTGTGTGTGTTTGTTAGAAGTTTGAATTGCTTCTGCACATGAAGTAAATGGTCTGTGTGTGTGTGTGGTGTGGTTTCTGTATGAGTGTGTGTGTGAAGCTTGCTTTTCTTATGCACATGCTGTAAGTGATTGTTGTGTGTGTGTGGTTTGGTGTGTGCGTGAAGCTTCCTTTGCTTCTGCGCATGCTGTAAATGGTGTGTGTTTGTGTGTGTGTGAGAAGCTTGCATTGCTTCTGCACATGCTGTAATTGATCTTTGTGTATGTGGGGTGTGGTTTGTGTGCGTATGAGTGTGTGAAGCTTGCTTTGCTTCTGGACATAATATAAATGGTGTGTATAAGGGAAGCTTGCATTGTTGCTGTTGCTGCCCATGTCATGCCTGTGCTCTGTTTTATCAGACTTAGGGGCCCATTAGCATGTCGGGTGGATCGCCACCGCCCGACATTTGTGCCCTTCCACATGCCAATTCCCCCCACCATATTACTATGGCGGGAGGGACCCCAGCGGGCCGAAAGACTGTCTGCCGGTTTTACACCGGTAAGATATCCGCCCGATTGCCTACAGGGTGGAAAAGCTGTTAATATGGTGGCGGTGTCTGGTAGACACCGCAATCCATATTAGTATGCAGGCGGAGCAAGGCTTGCGGTCTTCAACAATGGGGGCCCGTAGCGGGCTCCCAGGGATTCTGGGGGGTGGGGTGCACATGGGGGGTACCTATGGTACCCCCTGCATTTCAATGTACAACTCAGCTGTTTCTAATGCCATAGACCAGCTAGCCCCCTGAAACCCTTTCCTAGCACGCCTAGGCTGAGCCAGAATGCCTGGTATTCTCCTCTTCTTCTTATCCAGAAACAAATTTGCAGGAAGCATGAAAAACGGTGGTGCCTCACTCATGAGGAGAAGGACAAAACTCGGTTTCATGCGGCTCTGGCCGACTACCACAGAAAATTTAGGGCAGCATGGAAAGCTAATACAGCTCTAGAATTAGATCAGGCCAAAAATGACCCTAAGGTGCTATATCGCATATTGCAGTCCTTCACTAATCCCAAGGCATGTGAGAATCTGATGCCCCCTACACAAAAATTGTGCGTCGATATTATCACTTACTTTACACAAAACATTTAGACCATCTACAATAAAACTGTCCAATCAGGGGAGCACTCTTGCATCACCATGACTTCCATAGAATCTGGGCAGGTAGTCACTCAACTGTTTTCCCTGGTGACACAGGTGGAGGCTGAGTCACTGATCCGCTCTGTAAAATCCGGATCACCCCAGGATCTGATACCAGCAAAAATCACCACTTCTCTTCCCAGCCACCTGTCCCCCTCCATTGCACATCTCCTTAATTTCTCCCTGCGAGGTGGCCAGGTCCCTTTGGAATCAAAAACAGCACAGGTTTGCCGATCCGGAAGAACACCAAGGCCCCGCTAACTGAGTTTTCCAATCTCCATCCTATCTCTCTCCTCCCTTTCTTGGGCAAGCTTTTGGAGAAACATATAAACACCCATCTCTCCAAACATGTCAAACGGACGGGTAGTCTGGATCCATCCCAGTCAGGCTTTTGCCCTAAATACAGCACAGAATCAGCCCTACTAGCGGTAACCGATAACATCAGGATGACCCTAGATAGAGGCAATTCCACGATTCTGGTGCTGCTGGATCTATCCGCCGCGTTCAACACGGTTTCCCATAAGATCTTGCTCAGGAGGTTGGAAGAGATTGGACTCAGAGACTTGGTCCTTCAATGGTTGACAACTTTTCTTACTTGTCGCTCACAGGCGGTGAACCTAGGCTCTTATCGCTCAGCTGCAACAGAATTGTCCAAGGGACCACCACAGGGCTCTTGTTTGAGCCCGACTTTGTTTAACATCTATGTGGATCCCTTGGCCAATCTGTTGAGGAGTAGTGGGTTCATCCCTGTCTCCTATGCGGACGAAACCGAGCTGCTTTTCCCATTTACAAAGTTTAACCCATCATTAGAGGCCGCCTTCTCTCAGGGAATGAGAAATATCTCCCAGTGGATGAGGAGTAACTTTTTTCAGTGCAATGTGGGGAAGATGGAAATCATTCTCTTCGGAGAAGCTCAACTACTGTGGACACCCAATTGGTGGCCCCCAGACCTAGACACTCCCACTGTTCCAAAAACCTGTGTAAAAAACGTAGTTGTCCGCCTTGAGCAGACATTCACTATGAAGGATCATGCTGCCATGACAGCTGGTTCCTGTTTCATGAGCTGGATCTTTTGCGTCGTATCTTTCCTCTGCTCCCTGACTCATCTAGGAAGACGTTAACCCAGGCGCTTTTTTTAAGCCGCCTGGATTACTGCAATGGTCTTTTGCTGTCTGCCAACGAGACCACCCTTGATAGACTTCAGGTTGTCCTGAATACGGCGGCACGTCTGATTCTGAACGCACCCCCAAGGGCAGCCTCTCAGCCTCTGCTTCATCAGCTCCGCTGGCTCCCGATATGGAAGAAAGTACAGTTTAAAGTCAACTGCACATTTCACAAGGCTTTAGCTAACTCTGGCACCAGTTATCTTGCGGATACATTTATCCCCTACACCCCTCAGTGGTCCCTCGGCTCAGAATCCAAACATCTCCCGGCTATACCTAGAATCAAACAAGCCAGACAGGGTGGGAATGCCCTATCTTATCAGGGTCCCCACCACTGGACAACTCAGACAGTGCACGGAACACCTTCAATTTAGGAAGCAGCTCAAAACCCATATCTTCACCTCTGATCTCTAGCTGACAGTCTTCCCTCACGCAGCCCGTTTTCGGGGGTCAACTCTGGTGCTTTACAAGTAAATAAAATAAAATATATAAACGTTGCAGGCACTGCGCGGTGCCTGTCACATTGTGTATTGAAAGGCACAACTTGCTTTTGTGGCATTGCGGCGGGCGGTGCTTTCAGCACCACACGCCGCAATGTTACAAATGCGGTATGCACCTGCCAGTGTGGGGGGCGCATCCTAATTGAAGGTGTGGGACCGCTGCAAGCATTACGGGCAGTCCCGTTTCCCGGGGGTATGGCGGGCAGGCAAAGTCTGTCCGCCATACTAATGACCCCCTTAGTGTCATCTTTTCTGCACACAAAAGTCACAACTGTTGGCATTGCCAGTGCTTGTTCAGGCTGGCTTTGGCTAATGCCGCTTGAGGGGTTCAGTAATACCAGTGCTCCATGGAGATGAACGTGAGAGGGGTCAGGTGCATGAAGAGAACAGGTACCCAAGTGCCAGACCTTTGGAATGGAGCTTGCCTTGGCACATGATGCTGGTTAAATACAACGGGGACCCACTTTACAGCTTAGCACTTGTGATGTAAACCAAATACAACTGTTCGCCAGCCTCATACTTATTAAGGGTCTTCTCATGAAGGGTGACCCAGACACAGCTCAAAGGTCTGAATGCTGCCTAGTCAGTCCATGCCCTTCTTGATCATGGCATCTGTACCATAAATGGACTTGTAGGTTACCCTTCAGTTCTCCCACCTGTGACATACTAACCAATTTTCTAATTTTTCAACATTAAAGCACATTTTGAAAGAATTTAGCCTGCCTTTTTTTACTACCACTCCTCCCACGCCTCCCCTTCAGACTCCTCATCGTGGAAACCAGCTTTTCGCTCTAGTGTTTAGTATAGTGCCCTCAACTACTGGGAGTACACCCCAGACCTTGCCCTCTACTCCTGGGAGTACACCCAGACCTTGCCCTCTACTCCTGAAAGTACACCCTAGATATTGCCCTCTACTCCAGGGAGTTCACCTCAGACCTTGCCCTCTACTCCTGGGAGTACACCCCAGACCTTGCCTTCTACTCCTGGGAGTACACCCCAGACCTTGCCCTCTACTCCTGGAAGTACACCCCAGACCTTGCACTCTACTTCTCTGAGTAGACCCCAGACTTTGCCGTCTACTCCTGGGAGTACACCCCAGACCTTGCCCTCTACTCCTGGGAGTACACCCCAGACCTTGCCCTCTACTCCTGGGAGTACACCCCAGACCTTGCTCTCTACTCCTGGGAGTACAACCCAGACCTTGCCCTCTACTCCTGGAAGTACACCCCAGACCTTGCACTCTACTTCTCTGAGTAGACCCCAGACCTTGCCCTCTACTCCTGGGAGTACAGCCTAGACATTGCCCTCTACTCCTGGGAGTACACCCCAGACCTTGCCCTCTACTCTGGAGAGTACACCCGGACCTTGCCCTCTACTCCTTGGAGTAGACCCCAGGCCCTGCCCTCTACTCCTGGCAGTATACCCTAGACATTGCCATCTACTCCTGGGAGTACACCCCGCACCTTGCCCTCTACTCCGGAGAGTACACCCGGACCTTGCCCTCTACTCTTGGAAATACAACCCGAACATTGCTCTGTACTCCTGGGAGCACACCCCAGGCCATGCCCTCTACTCCAGGGAGTACACCCTAGACATTGCCCTCTACTCCTGGGAGTACACCCCAGACCTAGCCCTCTACTCCTCAGAGTACACCCCAGACCCTGCCCTCTACTCCTGGAAGTACACCCAGACCTTGCCCTTTACTCCTGGGAGTACACCCTAGACCTTGCCCTCTACTCCTGGGAGTACACCCCAGATCTTGCCCTCTACTCCTGGGAATACACCCCAGACCTTGCCCTCTACTCCTGGGAGTATACCCAGACCTTGCTCTCTACTCCTGGGAGTACACCCTAGACCTTGCCCTTTACTCCTGGGAGTACACCCGAGACCTTGCCCCCTACTCCTGGGAGTACACCCCAGATCTTGCCCTCTACTCCTGGAAGTACACCCAGACCTTGCCCTTTACTCCTGGGAGTACACCCTAGACCTTGCCCTCTACTGCTGGGAGTACACCCCAGATCTTGCACTCTACTCCTGGAATACACCCCAGACCTTGCCCTCTACTCCTGGGAGTATACCCAGACCTTGCTCTCTACTCCTGGGAGTATACCCAGACCTTGCTCTCTACTCCTGGGAGTACACCCCAGACCTTGCCCTCTACTCCTGGGAGTACACACTAGACATTGCCCTTTACTCCTGGAAGTACACCATAGACTTTGCCCTCTACTCCTGGGAGTGCACCCTGGACCCTGCCCTCTACTCCTGGAAGTAAACTCCAGACCTTGCCCTCTACTTCTGGGAGTACACCCCAGACCTTGACCTCTACTCCTGGGAGTACACCCATAGACCTTGCGCTCAACACCTGGGAGTACACCCCAGACCTTACCCTCTACTCCTGGGAGTACACCCCAGACCATGACCTCTACTCTTGGGAGCACACCCCAGACCTTGACCTCTACACCTGGGAGTACACTCCAGACCACATACAGCCTCACACACTGTGCAAATCACAGTGTTCAGTATCCAATCAGCAGACAACATGCCCAAGTGTGTCTTCACTTTCACTGACTGCCATGCAGCACTTTCTATTTTAGTAAATTTAATATATTCGTAGGTGCTTTATGGCGCTAGAATAAGTGTTCAGAGACTTCACCGGACACACAGGGCAGGATGAATAGACTACTGGAAATTCTGAAGATTGAAACCTTTTCGACTAGGACTGGTAGTGTCTGGGTTACTGGAAGGACAGTGGTAGGCAGCTCCATAGATCTTGTGCCTGAATCCTGGATGCCAGCGTTCCTTCTCTGTTTTTGAAACTTTTCATCTTGCAGAAGATGTTGCTCAGACGAGCAAATAGTTCTACTTGTCCGTCAAGGGAGAGGTTGTTTGTTAAATAAAAAGAATTGAGCCTGTTCCTTGAGTGGCCCTTTATTTCAAGCAATGCCTTTTGAACTTGATGCACTGTTCTTCTGGGAGCCAATGGCATTCTGCTCGCACTGGTGACCTGTGACTAACCCTAGGTGAAGGACTGCACTATGCTTATGGAGCGTGCGTAGTTTGCGCTACGACGCGCTACACGAATCGCACATAGCACAGTGCAAAAATGCATAGCGGGCCTTTTTTGCTTGCTCGCGGTCCTCAACGTCATGTTGGTGACTGCGAGCGAGCAAAATTGACATCCCGTCGAGACTTTTTCCTCATTTGCCATCAGCAACATCAAGTTGCCGATCGCAAGCGTGGAAAATAAACCTCCCGGCAAGATTCTCAACGTGGGAAGGCGATGAGAAACTACCAGTCCGCGTTGAGAAAGCTGCTCGAGTACAAATCTACTTGAGCTGCAGAAAATGACCGCTTGCACTGTGCAAGATGCCGTTTGCAATGATTGCACAGTGCGGACAAGCATCCGGCACTGTGCAATCAGTGCGAACATCATTTTCCTCACCGCACTACGCAGTTCGCATAGCCACGCGTAGCCACGTGTAGCGTGAGTAGATGCGAAGAGCACTTCACGTAGCTCGGCATAGTGCTACTACGCAAACTGCGCCCAGGGTTACCTGTGACTGCTACAATGCATGTTGGATATTGGTCTGGCGGCGAGGTTAGGGAAGTGAAGGAGGTGTCAGAGCCGTGCTGTTGGAAGGCACATTGAGAGTGCACAGCAGTGGGGCCTTGATAAGATGAAAGCGCCACTGTTAATGGACCGGTAACATTGATACCCAACACTTAACCCCTTCTGAGCCGGCAAATAAATACTGATTCATTCTGGGGAACAAGGCTGAAGCTTTGCACCCATGGTTTTTATGGGCACAGCTGCACTCCTTGTAGGTCTGGCTTCAGCCCAAATCTTTTTATTTTAGTACAGTTATGTATTTAATAATATTTTGTAGCCACCTGCACATTTTATTAAACATTTTTATTGATCCCAGGGCTATTAGTTAAATCTGGAAGGACTGTGGCAAAAGGCAGGACAAGCCTTTTGTAGTGAGCAATGTGCAGAAGGTAGCTGGTGGTGAGGAACTATATTTAGGGCGACCGTATTGATTGTCGGAACAGATGATGAAATACACCCAAACCAGTAGATCAGTGAACAACCTGTGTGCTTCTAATAATACGATGGTGGCCCCCATGAGATCTCAGGATGAGCAGAGTGGGTAAGGGCAGATCCACCATGTCCTCCAGGGAGTAAATGAACACTCCCTACCCCTAGGTGAGCAAATAGTAAAAGATATGGATTTGGGTAACGGCGCAGTCAGGATTATGATCTGAGCTTGGTGAAGGCGTAGTCAGGTGTCCATCCAGAGACCCTCCTTTTCATCCAAGAAAGACTGGTGGTCCCTGGGACCATGGACTATGACTCCCATCCGCGTGGACATTCAATTATGCTGGGCCCATAAAAGAGAACTGCAGTTTCTAACCTTTTAGTCTGATTTCTGGCTCCTAACCTTCTGACTTCTATGGACTCCCACATAATCATTACTGGAGCTCAGGGACCCCCACTGAATCATTGTTGGAGTCCAGGGACCCTCACTGAGTCATTATGGGAAGGGCGGTCTGGCTGAGCATTTTCCATGATTTGAATAATACACAAAAATAAATTGTGGCCGCGCATCGTCCATACTGTATTCTGTTTGATGCATTTGCACTGCTCTCACAAAGGAATCTGAGGATGCTAACTTTAACATTTTAACATTTTGCTTCCTTATTTATATATACTATATTGATCTGTTAATATTATTACATTTTCTAAGCAGTCAGTTACCCCCCGAGAAGCCTTTGTGGAGCCCCAGGGGTTCCTGGACCACAGGCTAAGAACCACTGACCAAGAGCAGTGTCTGCCTCAGTAGTATGCACATACATCCGTATTGACTACACGCTGGACTTTGGCAAAGCTCTTCTGGTCTGTACTAGTTAAGTACAGTGACACAGTGTGGTATTCTGAAACAACAGAAAAAATCATGTTCCTTGCATAGATGGCCTCAACTGATCCCTGCTGAGTGTGAGACACAGATTCAAAAACTGTTTGTAGCCATTTCATTCCTGAAGGTCACCGTAAGGTACCTTGTGACAAAGCTTTTCAGTAATTCTGTTCCCCTACACCCCAATACCCTCACCAACCTCACCCACCAGCACAAAACTAGACACTAAGGGGTGGGGGGTCTACTCACAGTGCACTCTACCATTCTAAGTTTTGGGGGGAGCTAAATATGTTTCCTTCTAACGCCATCCCCTACCACCCCCCTGAAATGAGCAGTTACGACTAATCAAAGAGATCGGTTGTCAATGTGTGAATAATATCCTACCGCACAGAGATGCACATGGCGTAGTGTTACTCAGTGTTACACAGTCTAACAGAACCCAACACAACACAGGATGCCACAGCACAACAGAATATAGCAGTGTATAGCATAACATACACCTAACATGACCAGACATACCGTAACAAATTTAATTACATTTGTCTGTGGAACCTTCTGCCCAGCACCATGTAGATCTTTTCAGTGAAGGCGGCGCTGATCCCTCACACTGGAAGGGTAATTCCGTGTCCTGTGAATCTGCGCTTCTAAGGTGTCTTGATGCTATCACACTTCATTCTGCCCATCTTGCTTGCGTGGGTCTTTGCTTCCTACTCCAGGACCAGAATGCTGGTGGACACTCCCAGGGAGATCCCTTTGCTTCGCAAAAGACCGTCTTGCGACCCAAAGATTCCTTGTCTCTTATAGTGTTCTTTAGGAGCAGCTGAACTCCTGCTCCTGGGGGAGGAAAATGAGTGTAATTTCATTCACCATAAAGTTCCCTTCTCAAGTCCCCGGAGTGCCATGATCAGCAGGCGGTTAAGTATAGTCATCATAATAGGCATCCTTAAGGTCACAATAGCAGTGGTGTTCTGCACCTTGGGGGGTTGGAGGAGTAGACATGTCGGAAGGATGCAAGGAGTGTCAGGGTTGTCATGCACATGGTGTCATCACAGAACATCATCTGAAATCATCTGTAAGTGCTGCAGCCATCTGGACATCAGAAATTGAAAAACGCCCAGCCACCATGACACCACACAGTGCCACTGGCTCGCGCTGTTAGAGGCAGCTGAAAGCTACTGCAGGTTATCATGACCGTTCAACAGGCCTGCCAGGGAAAGCAGCTGTAACCCATGGCTTGTCGTATGGCACTGCCCTCCTACTCCAGGTCTCAGTAGTCATGAAAGCAACAACAGAACAGGCCTGTTTAACTCCTTGCTGTTTCAATAACCCTTCATTAGCAAACTTAACACATTTACCCTTCGATTTACTCAATCCTTTTTACACTGTTAGTTTGTAACATATTTTGGGAAGAAAGGCTTTATGAAGTGACCCTTTTTTATAAAGATGTATTTTTAAGAATACTTAAGTAGTGTTATTTTCAAAGTTTTTAGGCAAACCCTCCGAGCTACCTTCATTCTCCAAGACATGGAGCCTGATTTATATCTCGGAGGTATGTATACTTCTATCAACAGCGACGTATTATACACGCAGCCAAGACCGTAGTCCACTCGATTCGATATGTCTTTATTTCGAATTAAAAATTCATAAAAGACAGGAATACAGTCATACACAATATATAAAAAGACACTCCAGCAATATAATATTATACACACAACATTCCTAAAAATGAAAAAATTATTTAGACATATGTATATAAAAACAGATGGGACAATGATAATTTGCACAAAAGTTAATACCACTAAGAACAATACAGGGTGCTATGTACAAGTTAATAAAAGGACATTCAGCATACAGGGATACCCAATTTCTTAGAACGAATCAGCCAGGCCCATCGTAAAAATTTTGCAACACCTACCACTACAGTTTCTGATCTGATAACACGAAGTTTGTGGAGTGCGTCTCGAAAGCCAGCACAGTTCAGAGACAAGCAGATCGGCTTTAACCACTTAATTCTTGGTGCACGGTAGGCAGGGCAACCAAAGAAGAAGTGGCCAACACTTTCCTCTTGGTCTGCACACCAATAGCATTTGTTTCCTGTGGACATATCCCATTTTGCTGTAAAAGAATTGATGGGCAGGGTGCCAATTCGGAACTGGTGGTATAGTTTGCGATCTGGTACTCTTGTAATAAGGTCCCAATACTGTTCTAATGAGGGAACAGCCTTAAACACTAAAAAGGAGCCAGTTATGTTAGCATCCAGGGATTGGTTTACAAGAATAGATTTCCTCCAAGCCCAAAAGAGTGCCTTAAACTCAAGTTTAGAGGGAAAAGTTGCCCCCCCCGGGTTGGACCAAAGCTCCGGGAGACCCATCAATTTCAATACATTTTTAACTACACAAAACCATTGTATTTTGTTTGCCCCCCACATGAGTTTTACCTCCTCCAACTCTTGGATAAACAGGCCAAGCTCAGGAGAGGTCCAGATGCGGCGCCAAAAGGCCACCACCCGATACAGGGCCATCTCGTCGATTGGTCTGCAGCCAAGATCCAATAATAGAGGTTTAGTTGGGGTGGACTGGGGGAGACTAACCAGATTCCGTAGGAACCTGTTCTGCGCAGTAGACAGACTGGAGAGATTCTTATGACCCCAAACTTCTGCTCCATAAAGGGTTGCGGGGATGACTTTCACCTCAAGAATTTTTAACACAGGGCTAACACACCTAGTAAAAGAGTTCTTCTGTTCATGAAGCAAACAGCCAGCCAACCTATTAAACTTAAGTTTGGACGTTTCCACTTGGGGGTTCCAGCTGAGTTGGTGGTCTAGGGTAACACCAAGGTATGTCATAACCCTAACTTGCTCGATATGAACTCCGTTTAAAGAAACGGTACACTTAGGGGGAGATTTCTTGCAAAAGACCATAAATTTTGTTTTTTCCACGTTTATTTGCAAGTCGTTCTTGCTACAAAACTCGGAAAATCTGTTCAGGGCTACCTGAAGCCCGGCTCTAGTTTTAGAAAGCAGGAGGGTGTCGTCTGCAAAGATCAACATGGGGTACTTTCGACCTCCCAGCATGGGAGCATCCGACTGTGTGTTGATAAAGTATTGTGTGACCTGATTAATGAATAAGAGAAACAACGTGGGGGCCAGGACACAGCCTTGACGCACCCCACGTTGTACAGGGAATTGCTTGGTCACCTGCCCCTGACTGCCCCACCTAACCTGGGCATAATTGTCCTCATGGAGTCGCTGGACTAGAATCAAGAGCTCGGGCGGAAATCCCATGTGGTTAAGGGCCTCCCACAACTTCTTCCTTGGCACCAAGTCGAAAGCCGACTTGAGGTCAACGAAAGCAGCATATAACGTACCACCACCCAACAAAACCACCTTCCAAAAAAGTAATGTAAACCGGAAGACTTGATCAACTGTGCTCGTCCCAAACCTGAAACCCGCCTGCATAGGGGAAAGAATATTATTTGAATCGATCCAATCCAGAATTCTTGTTAGAATCATTCTTGACACAATTTTCTGGATTGAATCGATCAAACTAATGGGCCGATAATTGTTGGGGAGGGAACGGTCACCCTTCTTGTAGACTGGCAGAATTTCTGCACCCTTCCATGAGGGAGGAATCTCGGCCCCTGCAGCTATGTTATTTGCCAGTAAGGTTATATATGGGATCCAAAGGTCAGGTTTGAGTTTAAAAACATCAGCAGGAATAGCATCAATGCCAGGAGCTTTGCCCGACTGAACTGACTCGAGAGCGAGTGCAGTATCAGATTCCAAAAACATAAGTCTGTCTCCAGTATGAGGGGGTTGGCACAACAGTGTAGTTTCCATTGAAGGAGCAGGCGCTATGTTTGGGTCATTAAACTGTGCGGAGTAGAATTCCACCCACAGTTGGGCGGAGACATGATTTACTGGAACCTGAGCTGCAGGGTCCTTTCTCCGCCTTATAATAAACCAAAAATCCGTAAGATTAGGGGAGTCGCATGCACCTAGGAGATCGAGCCAGTATGAGTCATCCCATTCACGCTTAGCAGCCTGAATGGTACGCTTGTAACATTGCCTTGTCGTTCTTATGGCATCGGAGTTCCGGGCCTTCACAGCAGCTAATAAGCTGCTGTGCGCGTCTCTACACTTCTTATTGTACCATTTTTTGTAAACTCTAGTTTTAGCAGGCCTAAATGGTTTCGTGAGAAGGTTTTTAAGGGTCGAAAAACACTCCTCGTGAAGGTTGGTAATTATGGGGTCCGCTGCATCAGCTAAAGATAACAAAGCCATCCTACTCCACGCGTCCCTTACCTCTTCCTCTATCTTTGAGGTAAGTACGGGGTCCTCCAAAACTCTAGACCATTGTACACGGCGCCTGTTGTGGCACAGAATAACATCAGATGTTAAGATATTAGTCCTCCTGGCTGGTGCCCCCATGCCTGGGACCAAAATCCCAAGTGAGAGGGGATTATGGTCGCTCTCTGGGCGGGGCTCTATCGCCATGTCTTGTACAATGGACCAGCACTCGATTTTAATCAAAATATAGTCGATACGGCTTGAGCACAAACCGTTGTCAAAGGTGTTGGACCCAAGGCGATCGGATCGTGTACGACCATTGGCCGCCCGTAGGCCCCATTCTAAACAAAAGCCCAGCCAATGAATAGCTGCCTCAGTACCCTTAACGCCCTTTGCAATAGTAAGCGGGGGGATTGCCCAAGCAGTGTCCTCCTCAGACCCCACATCCTCTGCCAGGGAGGAGATGGGCTCAATGGAGGTATTTAAGTCTCCCGCCACAATTACAATCTGGTCGGACCTGAAGTTCTTAAATAAATGGTCAAGATCGTCCAAGACGTCTTGTTTTTTCCCACCCTGACAGCCACGGGCATAGACATCAACTAAAATAATATCTGGGGTATTGGGTTTACACAGGCTAATACATAAGAGATCTGCACTCGCCACCGGTATTTCCCTACCATGGAAACCCAAATTATTTTTTAACCAGATAGTAAGACCACCAGAGGCCCTACCCTTGGGGCTCTTAATTGCGGGTTTTGAAAAATTTAAATAACCCAATTTATACAATGGGACGGTTGACCAGGTTTCCTGGAAGATGACGATATCATATGAATCAATGAAGTTGACCCAATCGTCATTCTCCAGACGTCCCCTAAGCCCAGCAATATTCCAAGAGATGACTCTTAAAGGGCAATCTGCAGTTAGTACACATGGTAACTGTACCACGCTCTGTACTTCATCCATTGCCAAGACAGGAGTGTGTGCTGAATCTAAAACTGTGCCCAGATTGTTAGGCGACGAACGGCCGACAAGAGAAGGACTTGGGGATGGAGGACTCCGTCGGGGAGATGAAATCTTAGAGGGAGATATGTCTCCAGACCGCTCAAGTCAATCCACCTCCTCCAAGCAGCCGAACCTATTAGAGGTTGAAAACCCTTGCCACCAGTTTGGTTGGTTCTGACCAACAAAACTATAAGTTGGACGACTAGCATTCCTAGCGGTGGTCCATAAACCCTCACTCACTGGTTGATGTCTGGGGGGGTAAAAAAAAGTGAGGGGCCTCACTACTATTGCAGAGTTGGCCTCAAAAGATGGCCGAGCACATAATTGCTGAGCTGTGTGGGGATCCGAAAAAGAAACCACCACACAGTCTCCGGCAATAGACTTATGGGTGCGGCCGATCCAAGGAACTCTCTGGACCATAAGTACACTACTTCTTTGCTGGTCGGGGAGCGGTTTGTTGGAATTCAGCCAGTAAATGACTTTATTTTTTAATGAAAGATCATTTTCCTGGGATTGTTGATCCAACTCTGGGACACCGGCTAATATAACAACGTACGGCCCTGCTTCAGGCGGGAGGTCAATGAATCCTCGTCTAAAGTTGTTACGACTGGCCTGGCGTGGTGGATTACGCTTAGGGGGCGGCCTGAGGGGATGGTTGGCTGGCACCCTGGTGTCAGTGTTCGGCCTGTGGGCTGGTTTGTACGAAAGAGGGGGTTTAGGTGCTACAAGGCTAGGGGTAGGTACAATAGTTTTAGCAATGATGGTACGAGGTTTTGGGATGGGTTTGGATATTGGCAAAATCTCGGGAACGATTGGTACTGGTTGTAAAGGAGTTTGGGCGGGTTCTGTAGCTAAAGGCTGGGGAATGGATTCAGTTGCACATAAAAGCTTAGCATCCATTTCCTTGAGGCTCAGGCTAGCCAGGGTGACAATGGTCCTATCCATTTCAAGGAGGTTATTCTCTATACGAGAGAGCCTTAGTTCTAGGGGGGAGAGTAACTGCTTAAGCGTGTCCCATACTAGGTGCAGGAATTCACTATCACCCTCCCTGTCAGACACCGGGCCAGTCACCCGACCCTCCAGAACATTTGTACTGTCTTGACTGGGAGAGGTGATAAGAACATCATCTACCACCGAACTATGAGTTTCCATAGTAGCTTCCCCATTAAGAGCACTTGGAGACGGTTGGGGGGTAACATCCTTCACCCCAAGAGATCCCATGGCCCGCCTGTTATTAAAGAATTTTAATCTTGCTATTCTGGCTTTTTTCTTTGCGTGCAAAGTTCTCGCAAGGCATTTCTTTTTGTATGCTGCCGCTTTCTTATCTCTACAAAGACTTGCTACTTGGGATGCTTTAGGAAGAGGGCGGGAAGTTGCGATGCTAAAGAGGGGAGCATGGCCAGTATTTAAATGAACTGTGTTGGGTTGGGAGATTGGAGGGGAATGTAAGGGAATGATGGGAGGAACAGGATGCATCACTGCCGTTGCTAATAACGGCCGTGGAGCGATTGAACGGTCAGGGGTACGGGCAGATGCAATATTTCCCAGAGATGATTTTTTGGAGCTAGCAATGTGTGCAGACAACCTACGTGCAGCATCAAGTTCTAACGAGACCTTGTGCTGCATTTTACTGATTTCCTCGTCAATAGCCAAATTGGTTTTGACTAGGAAATCTTCTATGGACCTGTTGGGATTGCTAGCTGCCATGAGGGTCTTGCTCCGACTACCCCGTGAACACATATTACAGAATACAGGTCAATAAATTAATTTATATACACACCACAATAAAACTATAAGATGTGCCACACAGGAGTAAACCCAGAAACAAATTAAAATTAAGGGAGGGTGGCCCAGCCCAGCCCTCTTAGACCTCGAACGGCCTATAACGGCCCAGTCTTTGTCCTGTCTTCATCCGGGCTGCGTCCCGCGCTGCGGGAGTGCTAGAGCAATAAATAGGGGGGGCGTGGTAGCAGGGAGAGCGGACCGGAAGCTGTAGAATGGTCTCGCAGGGGCTCCTGGGAAATGGAGTCCCCTGCACGCTCGCAGCCCCGCTGACCGCACTCACCCAGAAGCCTGCAGCCCCTCAGCAAAGTCCAGGTGTGCAGGAAGGCGAAGCGGCACCCGCGGAGCGGGTGCGGCGAGATGTGGCTCCTTGTCCTCAATTAGCCGCTGGATAGCAGGTTAGACCCTGAGATTCCTCCAATGTGCCTCTGTTGTCAGGAAAAGCGTCCCGCCGAAGGAGAGGGTGAGAGAGGTTTTAAAGTGCAGGGGGCGGGGGGCGGCAGCAGGGAGAGCGGACCGGAAGCTGTAGAATGGTCTCGCAGGGGCTCCTGGGAAATGGAGTCCCCTGCACGCTCGCAGCCCCGCTGACCGCACTCACCCAGAAGCCTGCAGCCCCTCAGCAAAGTCCAGGTGTGCAGGAAGGCGAAGCGGCACCCGCGGAGCGGGTGCGGCGAGATGTGGCTCCTTGTCCTCAATTAGCCGCTGGATAGCAGGTTAGACCCTGAGATTCCTCCAATGTGCCTCTGTTGTCAGGAAAAGCGTCCCGCCGAAGGAGAGGGTGAGAGAGGTTTTAAAGTGCAGGGGGCGGGGGGCGGCAGCAGGGAGAGCGGACCGGAAGCTGTAGAATGGTCTCGCAGGGGCTCCTGGGAAATGGAGTCCCCTGCACGCTCGCAGCCCCGCTGACCGCACTCACCCAGAAGCCTGCAGCCCCTCAGCAAAGTCCAGGTGTGCAGGAAGGCGAAGCGGCACCCGCGGAGCGGGTGCGGCGAGATGTGGCTCCTTGTCCTCAATTAGCCGCTGGATAGCAGGTTAGACCCTGAGATTCCTCCAATGTGCCTCTGTTGTCAGGAAAAGCGTCCCCTCATAAAATTTGTACACAGGAAAACCACAGGTTTAACTACAGCAGAGACTACTCCGTCTCTGCCATAATCAAACCTCTACGACGGCCCTGTGGAGTGCGCGCCATTGGAGGCCGCCGTGTAACTCCTTCCACCTAATTTAGATGGGTGGAATTAAAGGTCAGCTTTCATTGCCTGTTACCGCTAGGAAAACTCGCTAAGGGGAACTGAAAACTGGCAAATCCTCCCTTCCCCATAGAAGAGGACTCCCACGGAGACAGGGACATTTTTATTTTTTTATTTTCAGAAAGAAAATCCTTTTCGGGATTTCTTTTTGGTAATAAAAAAAGAAAACTGTTTGTGCAGGGCTTCATCTTGCTGACAGAGCACTGTACCAAACAGAGAAATGCATTGACAGGAACCGCCGTCACAGTGGTTCCTGGCAATGCTTTATAAATATGTCATATGAGTGATCACAATAGAAATCCATAAGCATGTACTTGTATGTTATTTATTTTATGGCCTACATACATTTTAAGCATAACTATAAGGGGTGTGTATATTTTTTCCATAACTAATAAATACATTCGTTAAGCATAAATATGAGTATATGTATATTTATTAATAAGTAATAATAGCATTTGTGCAAAGAAATGCACACATCTAGAGACACAATTTGTTCTCCCAGACTATTTGCCCATTTAAGGTTATGCTTATCCAAATCGTCCATCCTATTGGCTAAGAGGATTTTATAGAGGGCCCCTGTTTTTTCTGGGCACCTAACAGCTTCTACTAGTTTATGAGGTATCATCAAAGTAGGCTGTTTACCCAGAAAATCATGAATCTGTAAACATTTAAAAAACTGATTCTTTGGTAGAAGATATTTGTCTGCCAAATCTGAGAAAGAAGAATATAGCCCCCCAGACTCATAAAAACCCCCAATTTGTGTGATACCCTTACGTCTCCAACTAGCAACCACATGATCCCAAAAAATCGACTGAAGTATCCCTGTGGCAGTGGTAGGTGTATAAAAAGTTAACCCCTCAATCTGCACATTTTTCAGACTGTGTTCCGAACCTTAAAAACTGCCCCCAAGATTTTAAAGTGTGTTTTTTTATAATAACTACCATCCAATTTCTTAAACAAGCAATTCTTAACCTCAGTTCCTAATACCATCTGATAAATTGAAGGAGTCTCGGCTAAATTTCTCATGTCTTCACCTGTCAGTAATATCTGTATATTAGATTAAAAAACACGCCCTACGTGGTTTCACCCGGAGCCCAAAGGAATTTAGCACAAAGTGCTTGTAAATGTTGTAATTGACCACAAGATAATTCCAAAGGGACTGATCTAAAAAAATACAAAAAGCTTGGGGAGTGTATTCATTTTAAGGACGTTGGCTCTGCCGACCAAGGAAAGATGTAGACACTCCCATCTCTCTAATGATTGTTTAACATTGCCAAAAGTGGCTCCCAGTTGACCCCAACCAACTCTTTCAAACAAAAGGATCAGAATTCCCGGATACGTGACCTTCCTAACCACTCTAGAGTCATTAGCCATAATATGGTTCATGCACAGGATCTGAGTTTTGAATGTGTTCAGATTATAACCGAAGATAGCTCCATACTCATGTGCCAGGCGTTCCACTTCAGGGACAGCCATTACAGGATTACAGGGCGAACAACAGGGGGAGCAGGGACACCCTTGTTGTGTGCCTCTAGAGATCCTTAAAGGGTCCAATACAAGACTCATTGAGCAGATCCTGGCCACAGGAGATCCATATAATACCCGTAAAGCCTGAATAAACCCCTGACCAAACCCCATCTGCTGAATAACCTCCCAAAAGAAGTCCCAGGCAACAGGATTGAACGCCTTTTCGGCGTTGAGTGGAATCAATCCTACATTCCTTGACTCGACCTGAGCGATATCAAATAAAGTCATGACTCTTCTAATATGGCTCACTGTCCCCCTACCAGGAATAAACCTGTGTTGTTTTGGGGAGACCAGGGAAGAGATGACTTTAGCCAATCGATTCGCCAGAATTTTGGCGTAGATTTTCCCGTCACAGTTGACAAGAGAGATCGAGCGGTAAGACCCTGACCGTTCCGGTGTCTTTTCTTTTTTTCCTAAATATAACAATGTTAGCCTCATCCCACGATTGTGGTACACCCCCAGTTTGGGCTGCTTGGAAGACGGCCAACATATCTGTGTTAGGTCTTGTAAAAAGGCCCTCTAAACATCCAAAGGAAGCTTATCTGGACCTGCCGCCTTGCCTTTCGTCATGCCTGGGAATCATATACCATGTCACCTAAAGCATTCTTCTTGCCAACTATTTTATGCGCGGCCTCCTTTGAGCCTAGCCTTTGAGCTAAGCAATGCCCTATAGCCCCGCTATACTCATAACAATCCTTTTTATGCACCAGATATTTAAGTGCAATTTCCTTGCTCCATAATAAATTGATATTAGCCTTACATCTGGCCACATTGGTTTGTGAATCAGCAATGTTGTTCTTAAGCAGAATCCCCTGTGCAAGACTTTCTTCTGCTGTTTTTAGTTTAGTATACAGTTCCTGTACTACAAGTTTAGCTTTCTTTTGTTGGTACAGTCCATAGCTCAGGACCTCCCCTCTGGATCAAGCTTTAAGGGTATCCCACAAAACCCCCACCAACGTAGAATACCGATTATTTTGAAGGAAATCCTTAATCCAGATCTTCATGTGATCCATAAAAGTATTATCAAGAAGAAGATTCCTATCAAAGGTAAAAGCTCTTGGGGTTATACAAACGCCCAATGTGGGAATATCCAAAACTAGTGGTGCATGGTCAGAGGTAATTCTTGGGAATACTCGTATTTTAGCTCCAGTGAATAATAAAGGAGATACAAAAAAAGAATCTAGACATACTAGCTTCCGATGGGGGTGGGAGTAAAACGTGAACCCGGGATCGGGCATACAGAGAGAATCCCAAACATCAACCAAGCTGTGATCCGCCAATAAGTGATATAGTGCCTTAAAGACCCTGGGTTTCCTTCCTATATAGTTTTGCATACCAAGTTGAAGTTCCTTATTAATCAAATTAATATTAAAATCCCCACGCAATACCAGAGGAGTAGGCCAAAGTGCAAGGTCTAGATTTAGTTGTTTCCGGACGATGGCCTCATCGAAATTGGAACCATAAATAGTACACAGCGTGAACTTTACTTCCCCTAAAATGCACTCCAAAATAGCCCAGTGCCCCAACTTATCCACTAAGACCCGTCCCGATGTTTGTACAGCAGGTTTAGCTAAAACCACCATCAGTCATTGAGGATTGTTGTGAAGCTGCCAATTACACAAAGCCCACTTCCGATAACATATTCCCCTTTCCTCGAAGTACGTGTCTTTCTTGTATGCAGAACAAGTTGGGCTGAATCACACGGAGTTCTGCGGCAACCCTTTGTCTCTTGTTGTAATTATTTAGACCACAAACATTTAGAGAACAAATTTGAAGCCCTTGCTCAATTCTCTAAAAAAACACACTACATCTATCAAACTCAAAAACTTAACGATATTGTGAATTATTTTTCTTGTTTTACCACAGTTTATCCACCCCACCCCTCCCCCTGAAACCCCTACCTGCCTAAAGCCCGCCCACTCCACCCACCCCTACCCTAACCCATCAAAGAGGCTTTAGGACTGATGGCTCCTAAGATGACAAGCTCCCGCCTCCCGAATGTCCACCCGCAACAAACCCCCACCCTATGCGTGACACAGAAAACCAATAAGACCATAAACAGTCCAATATATTCTATAAAATGTACATGTGTCACCAAATCCCTTATATGCATATAAACAAAAGCTCCGCATAGGGTGAAAAAATACAAGGAAAGAGAAGGAAGTGCCAAATCCCGGCTATAAATACCACAATTCCTGTGATAAAGAAAGGTAAGAGAAAAAAGGCACAAGCAGAATACCTTGACTTTAACCATTCCAGCAGATGTATCAGAAGCCTGAGCCAGTTGGAAATATTTTACATAGATTGTAGGAACTCTTTTGCTAGTGTTGAAATTTATGTTGGTATAGTTGAATCAACTGAATTGCGACTATGCTCTGATAACAGATCTGTTTGTATTTACTGATCTTTTGATACTGTGGATTTTATTTAAAAAATAAAATGAGATGCGCATATCTGAATACATGCATATAATCAAAGTATACATGTTTACAAACATAAGTATATGCACCATTGGTGTCCTTGGTATACTTTTAAAGAAAAAAAATCCTTATTGTTTTTCCCCAAAAAATTGAAGATGAAAGACAAGGTGGGAAAAACAGCATATGCAGTTGGGTACAATCATAAGTTCCATTATCGGTGCATGTTTCATATGTATACAGGGACGCTGAGGTGTCATCTCATTGTTTACTACTTTGCACACAATCTAACTGCTGTCATCTACACTTTTGTACAGGATTACGTTCAGATTGTCAGTAAGAACAGTGATCAACACTCTCATATTAATGTAAATTACAGTGCCACTTTAATCTCTAACATTTCCAAAACTGTGGGAGAGGGAAACCAACTACAACTTATAACAAAAAGACATTTCTGCCCAGTCGTAATCCATATATGCCTTTTAAGGTGCTCCCATAAAGGTGTTAGAAAGCGTAGGAGAGTTACAGGGTCCCCAAGGATTGGTGTTTCATGCAAGTCCACCTCAGGTATGATCTAGACCATCATTGTGTGGGTCGACGGTGCCTCCAACCTGACTATTGGATCTCCAGCGCCCCTCCACTCCAATGCTTGAAGCACATGGGGCGTGTGAGCAACCTGCCTCACAGGGAAAGTGCCTAGGCCTTGTATTTCCTGAAGCTATTGATCACCTCCACCCATAGGTCCACAATGTTTTTTTTTGCACAACCCTTTATATTCCTCTGCACAGCACTGCTCCCGCCGGAGCTGCCCGATTCTCCTCTTCTATTCGCCACCAACTATGCAGCGGGCAATGAGGAAATTTCTCGTCACTGGCAAAATCCCTGTGAGCTATACCCAATTCCCTGTCCAGGCGTACAGCCCTGGCAGCCCTATTTCTACTGTTTGTAATAGTGTCTTCCCACGTGCACTTTAGATCTGATGCGACTTGGAGCCAAAAGCATGTTATTACAGGGCCACTCCATACCATACAGAGAAAACCTGCATTTGTCAGGGCATATCTGGGACAGCTGAGATTTATGGTGTGTAGCATGACATTGAGTCTGTGAGGTGTGAGATATGTACAATGTAGGTAGTTCATTTATGTGTAATGAAATCTGGTGTTGTGATTTTGCCCTCCAGATTCTGGTCCCATTTGTTCCCAGTGAATGGTCTACCAATAAATCCCTTGCATGTGTTCTCCAATATCGCGTGGTTATCCACCGGCATGGCCAGTACCGTTTTTTTGGAACAGGGAAACAAAGTGTCTGCCCTCGCTGAAGGTAAGCAAGAACTACAGTAAGTTATGTGTTGGGGGTTCAGCTTCTAAAGCACACAGGATGTGCAGTATGGCTCCAGTCAATGCCCCATAGGTTATGAACTGAGCACCATGTAGATTGTGTTCTGTCATTAGTCCCTCTGAAGTGTGGAATGAGCCTCCAAACAACAATCCCCACGTGCTACATTGCCTGCCTCCGTCCCGTGCTGTGGCCTGTGTGCAGTAAAGTGCCTTCCTCGTGTGGTACATAGTCCCTCTATTAGGGTCACGGGGTCCCCAGTTGGCCACGCATCCCCTACCTAAGGGTACTTTAGAGAAGCTTTGGTTTATGCAGCAGCAGGAGCATGACTCGCAGAATCTTAGCCAGCAGCCCGGCTTCCTTGCGGGGATCACAAAGGTCACACATTCAGCTTGGTTAAGGCCGGCCAGCCAGCAAGCAGTCTACTGCACCTATGCATCCAGGTAGTATAACTCAGAGTTTGGGTCACCCAGTCCACCCTGGACGCTAGTCGCCTAAGTGGAGCAAGTGCCACCTTGTTCCGCTGCCCATTCCAGATAACTTCCTAGGTCAGGGATTTCAAGGAGAAAATCCATGCTCTAAGGATCCAAATTGGAAGGTTCACAATGTAATAAAATTCTCTCATCAGGATCACCATTTTAGTCAGTGCTATTCGGGCCATAACTGTGACCCACAGTGTACGCCAAAAAGCCACACTGCCCTTACGGCCCCGCAGCACACGTCTGAGATTGTGTGAGGATATCTACATCTGTATGGTATATCCTGGTCCCCAAATACTTTAGGACCCAGCTTCCAACTGGAATCAAAGGATCTGCAGTGGCACAGGGAGCCTTGTGCAGTCCATGAAGACGGGAAGGCTCAGGATTTTCTCCACTCTGTTTTGAGGCCAGACACTTGTTCGTACTAAAACAGTAGCTGGATGCTCAATGTGACTCCCATTCAGGCATTTTGCAAAAAGACCAACATGCTGTCTACAGATGAGCAGATATGATCAACATCTCATAGTGGGATCCCTTCGTCTTGACCATTCAGCCGCAATAGGCAGGCAAACCTCTATACTGTTACTGCAAACAGCATTAAGAAGAGGGGGCAACCCTGCCCAGTTCCTCGATCTGTCTCAACAGAGTCAGATAGGCACTTGCTTGTGCATACCTCTGCTCTCGCTGTGGTGTATAACAGCACAACCCATTCATTCCAGCCATCTCACAGCGTCATCCAGACAATGGCTGTGTCTAGGTTAGGGTAGGGTAGGTTAGGCTAATTTGTAGAGCGCCCAGCTGCCCCAGCAAAGGGGCATCCGCTAACAGGAAAGAGCCCATCGAGGCTCGCGAAAAAGAGGCCCGAGGGCCAAAGGGCAACAAAGACAGACGGAGGGCATGGACTAACAACACCTAGAGAGATGGGAAAAGATGAGTTTTCAGTACTTTCCGAAATGTCAGGTAGTTATGTATACTCCGGAAGTAAACGGGAAGGGTGTTCCACAGTTTAGCTGCCAGAGTGCCAAAGAAGTGCCCACAGGCGCGGGCCCTCCTCACCCGCGGGACATCTGCGAGGTGTTGACCTGCTGAGCACAGGTGACGAGTAGGAGCGTAGGCGGAGAGCAGGCCAGCCAGAAAGCCAGGAACAGGGGAATTCAGAGCCCTGAACGCAAAGCAGAGAGACTTGAACTCCACCCGCTTTGCAACTGGCAGCCAGTGAACCTGACAAATTGCAGTGGAGGTGGGGCAGCATCTAAGCAGGCCTAGAAGAGTTCTGGCGGCCACATTTTGGACTCTCTGCAGTCTCAAAATCTCCATCTTGTTGATCCCCAAGTAGAGCGAGATGGCGTAGTCCAATCTCGACAGAACGGATGCCTGAACAATCATCTGTCGGATGGAAGGGTAAAAAAAAACCAGCAGATGTTTCAGCCCACGCAAAGTGCCAAAATATGTCGCCACCACCTTCTTCGTCTGGGTTTGGAAACCTAGGGCAGAATCCACCCAGACCCCAAGGTTCTTCACCACCCGCTTGGGGGTGGGTGCAAGGCCCAGAGTGGTGGGCCACCACTGTTCACTCCATAGCTCAGGATCTTTCCCAACCAACAAGACCTCAGACTTGCTGGCGTTGAGCTGGAGACAGTTGGCCGTCATCCACCCAGTGACGTCCTCGAGACTGCTCTGGAATTTTGCAGCATCATTCAAACAATCATCGGAGAGGACGACTACTAATTGTGTCGTCGGCATATGACACTATAGTCAGCCCTCTCCTCTTGGCTACCGCAGCTAGGGATTGAACATAAAGGTTGAAAAGCGTAGGACTTAATGCAGAGCCATGCCGCACTCCCTGTTTGATAAGATGGAATCTGGAGGAGGGGGGGCCACGTCTGGAAGGACCTATTCAAAAGACATAGGTCAGTGCATGTCCATGGTCTACTCATGCCTAAATGCCGGAAAAGTGAGCAGTTCCGCCCCCTCTACCCCCAGAAATGCGTTACCAGGCAGGTGACGGCGCTCAAAGAAGTGACCGCCCTCCACAACAATCTGCAAATACTGCGGTGGACCGTAGCGGGAAAGTGAATATCGGACAGGTAGGCAAAGCAGAGAGATTAAAAAGATTAAAAAGCAATGCTGCAATAATGCCCCACATCTAAGTAATCCCACATGAGGGTGTCGTAGGCCTCCCGTATATTGACAGTCCAGGGCGAGGCCCATTATGCCTGCCTCCTTCAACCTCCATATCAAAATCTGATGAATTAGTACTGTAAGGCTGCCAACTCTTATTGGTTGTTGCCAGGATTAGAAATACATTTATATTAATATGTATTTATTTGTGCTACTGGGGTGTGTGATAATGCACTTCTATTGGTCTCTGATGCTCATCAAAACTGCACAGTGCACTATATTAGCTGGTCTGCAATCTTATATAACTTTACCCCCTCCTCACTTTTTGCAAGAACTAGTGTGTGTTAGGTTGGGTAGGTCCACTGCCACTGTAAAAAAAAGCACTTTAGGAATTTGATTGTAACCCACTTGGTTTATGTAGTTCAAAGAATTGCACAGAGCACTTTATTCACCGCCTATAACCCTGCTATTTCATTTTGGTCAAGATTAGTGCAATCAATGTTTGGTAGACCCTAAACTCTCCCTTCCCTCCCTCACCATATATTAAAAAATGCACTTTCTGAATGTGATTAGAATCCCACAGGCTTTTGAAGCCTAAGGACATTGCTCAGGGCACTTTAATAAGTCCATTACAATTTTGCTCTCCCATTTATGCGGACAAAACTCGTGTCTTATAACTTTGGTTCTGGACTAGACCATGTTTGTTCTGTAGTAACTGTGCAATGAACCCGCTCCGCTAGTGGAGGTTGCGGAGATTTGCTAACTACGCATTACATTGAACACATGGAATTCATGCAAAAACTCTGACTTCGCCACGTAGCAGAGTTAGCTACTGTAACCACAATCCTTTGCTAAGACAACTTTACTTTTACATGCTAAAAAGCAAATAACCAATTCACAAAAGTGAGCTTTAAAAAATATCACGCAATGAGATAGGTGATGATTTTGAAGTCCCCCCTAACCTAGCGGGAGGACCAAGCATTGAACACAACAAGCATATCATGCTGAACGAATCGGTGGTGGTCCCATCCTCCTAGGACCACCCCAAGCAAAGTTATGGGCAAAAATACAATGGCAGCCTAAGGCCCAGCAAAGCATTAGGGGGCGAGATTCTAGAGTGCAGTGAATATTATAGTATTAGCTCTCAGCTGAGCGCGGAGAGTCTTCCCCTTGAGGAATGTTTTGATATTGGATACTATAATATTCACTGCACTCTAGAATCTTGTCCCATAATGCTTTGCAGGGCCTTTGGTTGGGATTGTTTTGCCCATAACTGTGCTTTGGGTGGTCCTGGGAGGGTGGGACCACCACTGAATCGCTCAGCATGATGTGCTCTTTGTGTTTAAGGCATCTGCTCGGTTTTCTACCTAGGTTAGGGAGGACCCCAAAATCATCACTCTCTCACTGCTTATTTTCATTTTCACTTTTGTGAGATGACTACATGTATTTTAGCATGTAAATATAGAGTTACTTGTTGTTTTACTAAAGGTTTTTGAGGTTTCTTTTTTAATAATTGGGATCAGATGAGCTTCACAACGTTTGTGGCTACGCCTTGCATTGAAAACAAGAATTCATGCAATAACTCTGGAGTTTACTACTGCACCCACAACCCTTTGATAAAGCAAATTTATCTTTACATA
Source organism: Lissotriton vulgaris (assembly GCF_964263255.1). Classification (NCBI taxonomy): domain Eukaryota; kingdom Metazoa; phylum Chordata; class Amphibia; order Caudata; family Salamandridae; genus Lissotriton; species Lissotriton vulgaris. Next base: position 73,777 of record NW_028254922.1, on the reverse strand, counting down.
CTAAAAAGCATGTAACCGTATCACAAAAGTAAGCTTTGAAAAATATCAGGCAATGAGAAAGGTGATGATTTTGGGGTCCCCCCTAACCAAGGGGGATGACCAAGCAGATGCTTTGAACACAAAGAGCATATCATGCTGAACGATTCGGCGGTGGTCCCATCTTCCTAGGACCACCAGAACCAACGTTATGAGCAAAAGTACGATGCCAATCAAAGGCCGAGCAAAGCATTATAGAGCGAGATTCTGTTTTTTATGAGATGACTATATGCATTTTAGCATGTAAAGATAGATTACTTGTTGTTTTACCAAAGGTATGTGAGGTTTCTGTTTTATTAATTGGGATGAGAAGAACAGAGTTATGGAGAATTCTGCGCAGTGGTACTCTGCCAACTTCGCCCACCCTTAATCGGTAGGCCCCGGAGATTTTAAAGTGCACTTTAGGATTTTGATTGGAAGCTGCATGTATGTCGCTCACTGTCTGGATCTCTTGTTTAGTGATTAAAGTCTTTAACGCCAAAGGTTTTATAAAAGGTGATCCCAGGCGCAGTGCCTAAACCATGGCACTAACAGCTCCAAGGTACCATATGGAAAATCTTCTCGCTTTTATGATGCAGCAGCTCCGACAAACTCTGCACTTCACTCTCTTGGACTGAATATTGTCATAGGATTGAGTTGGTAAAACAGAGCTTTATTCTTTTGAATGGTCATTTTATACATTATGATTTTACTATTGGTTGGAAAAGATGTAGTAAATACGCACTTTCATGACGCATTCAACTGACAGTTCTACCCTTTTGAACTGGGTAACTCTGATTCTAATGATTTTCTTCCCTTTTAACTGTTTTACATGTATTTGCTAATTTATTTTGGTTTTAAATAACAAGAACCAATAGTAAATGTACTTTCTTCTACTTACTGTCAACCAGATATTTTCCCATTTCCTCAGTGTTTTGCTCCATTCCTTCCCGCAAAGGGGGTGGCCGTCGCTGAATGGAGCCAATGGGCAACAAGCAATCATGAAAACAATGCTCCAGAGATAATAACAGTGTTCTCTAAGTATTATTATAAGGTACGCTATGCTCCCCAACCTCCCGTCTGCCTTATCCTCTTGTTAATTGTATCAAGCACTCATTTTGTGAGGCACCATCTGCTCCTTTGTACCTCCCAAGTTCCTTCGCTTCACATACCGTGCCTTTATCAAAATTGTAGCCGCTGCTGAACAGACCTGAAAAAAACAAAAACAAAAAACATTGAAAATCAACCTTTTGATTCAGCCCTGAATTGGTTAGTGACTCTTAATGTAGATGCACTTTATACTAACATCACTCAAAAAGAGGCTATAAACACAGTGGTGGCACCTCTGCTATGGCGGAGGAGCATCAGCCCAATGCCTTTGATCAGTGTAAAGGAGAGTAGTTATAAAATTATAAAAACCTTGAGTAATTATCAATTTATGATTCATTTTACTGATCTGCTCTGCTCACTGAGCAGGGCAGGGGAGGAGTAGTTTGCCCACTCCTTAATGCTCAATGACTGTTTAGTCAGGCCTCTCGGGCTGCCCACACCAGTCATGCGCAATTTCCCTGTTCTCCATGCAGGCTGTATTACAGCTTGCGTTGAAAACAAGCCCAGGCCCCCATTCCCTGCTGGAGCATCGAATCAGGACGCCCAAAACCTACACTGCAGCGTTGTGATTGGTCAGGGGAGCCTGGGTGCTCAACAATCACAATGCTGCATTGCAACGTTGCGATTGGTCAGGAAAGCCTGGCTGTTCTTCCTTGCTTTCTGTCCCACAAGGAGAGCAGGAGCAAGGAGAAGACAAGCATTACTTGATGGCAAAGGTAAGTGTAAATATTTATTTTCCTGTACTCAACCCAGCACCCCCGTGACCCCCTCACCACCCACGAGTCATGCCGGCCGCCACTGTATAAACATAGCACATCAATCACCGTCTAAAAGTGATAACATGGGGGGCATGGCGAAGATGGCAGCTCAATAGGACGTGCCGCTCGAGCTCTCCCGCTGGCCGCCCAACAAATCACCAGCGTTTTGCTGTCACTAGTAGCTGGACACTCATAAATCTGTGGCCAATCATTTGCAGGTACAGCGGACGAGCAAAGGTGTGAAATTGTGATATTTTATCACTACGGGCCTACAGCGAACGAGACGTGGAGCGCGGTGCTGAAGGGGCGTGGCCTAGCCCGAGGAGACCCGGCACTGGAGCGGCAGCTGCCGCATAGCAAGATCCGTAGAGGCTGAATCCCCGCAGGGACCGCAAGACTGGGACAAAGCAGCAGACTGGGCTGCCGCCAAATAACAGCCGGTAACCCGCAAGACCAGTAAGCACCCAACTCAATGGAGGAGACTGGCATGCCCTGTGATGAAGGTCCGCTTTGCAGAGTGGTGGCAGGCCCATCATCTTAAGCAGAGGCCCGGCAACTAGTGAGCGCCTCCAGGGCCGGACGGAGCTGCAGTAGGCCTGTTGGCCATCACCCCTGCATAGAAAGGCAGGCAAGTGATCGCACAGTAAGGGAAGGTCGCAGTGTAAAGTCGACACTGGGGGAGTGCAGAGCGGGATGGCGGGTAACGCAGGAGGTCCCGGGATCCAGTCAGGACTTAGCTGGGATGTAAGAGGCCTCTTGTGGAGTGCGAGCGGCAGCACAGGGACACAACCACCCGCCTGGGTATGCCAATGGAACGCTCCAGCAACCCGACTGGGATTCGGGATATTGCGCAGTCAGAAAGACGCAACAGAGGACATTTATTCTCCACAGCACGAGTTCAGGGCCCGCCACTCACAGGGCTTGTGGCACTGCTCGGGGCCTATCAGACGTTGGGCAAGGGAAGCGGGCTCGTGGGTCCCCACGCATGACCGGAGGCACTGTACCCATCCAACCACCCCAGGAGGCATAGATCTGAAGAAGATTTGAAGCCAGGACAGTATTGGCGGCAGTACCACACAGTCTAGGAGTGGAGCCGAAGGGCTCCAACAGAAATGGTGAGAACGTCCCTCAGAAACTGATTCCCTGGTCTTAGCACATTGTTAACACGCGGAACAGCCCGCAGCGGAGCATCCTTTTGAAGAGACTCGGGGGCAGTACTGGCACCTGTGACCCACACTATAACCACACGAAGCTTGCCGGTATCTACTTCAGTCATCCGTCAAAGCACAGCATGCCATACTCCCGTTGGCGGAAGGAAAAAACCCTTAAAGACCTTTTCACAAAGGCCCAAGGTGGTCAACAAATGGGTGATACCCTAGCAAGCACTGATCCGGCTCGCCCGATGAGTGGTGAAGGTGGAGAGCCGATCACAAAAGCCATCCTCAAATCCCTGTTTGTAGCCCTACGAGAAGACCTGCAAACACTCAAATGAGACATCACAGCTGAAATCAAAGATGTCCGCAGAGACATGGACAGCATTGGCGAGAGGTTAGGTGAGCTAGAGGAGAAATGTGACGGGAGGGATGGGGAGCAATCGATGCTTCAACAGGAAGTCATTCGAATACACAACCAGCAGGTAGACCTAAGTCACATCTTGAGGACTTGGAGAACTGTCTTGCCGCCATAATATCAGTATCCGGGGGGGTGAAGACCAACGAAGAAGCTGGTGACATCTTTAAATATGCCAGGGACCTCTTTAACCATGTCCTTGGCAAGCCCTTGGACTCTGACCTCAAATTAGACAGGGCGCACAGAGTGGGACCGCCCCCCCCCCGCCCGGCCACGGCTCTGCCGTCTGATATACTGCTCTATGTGCAAGACTTCAAAACCAAAGAAGAAATGCTACAGAAGGCCCAACAGATGCATCCCCTGACATTCCACGGACAGAATCCTGTTCTGTACCAAAACTTAGCGGTACTAACTTAACAAAAGAAGAGAACCTTCAGACCCATTACCTCGTATAGCTGGGGCCACCCGTTCCGTTTGTTTTTCCGCATGGATGGTAAACTTTTCCAGCTCCGCTCCCTCTCTGAGGCCTGTAGCCTGCTAGGAATTTCTCCCCCGAAGGAGGAGAACGGTGATGAAGGCCCAGCACCCAGCGCAGATGACACAAAACCAAGATGGAGGTAACAGGGCAGACGGCATCGGCCTAAATGACCAAACCCTGCTGAAATCTCCGAGGGTCAGAAGGCAGCCCTTAAGACTCTGTCAGTAGAACTAGCAAAAACACAGCCTGATTGATGCCCACATCACCTATCAATCTCTTTAATGTGTCCCCTTAATATGGGTGCGGTTACCGCGGGGACGCCCTTGGCCACGACACGCTTCCCATGGAAATTTCTCTCCGATCATCCATGGATGATGGACTACGTTACACCTCTTGTTCTTTCTCTTTTTAATTTTTGCCTTTTGTAGAAGGTCGTCATACGAACATATGTTTGGGGTTCTTTTTTTGGGGGGTTTGGGGTTCCTTGTCCTTCTTTTTTACTTAGAAGCAGGGGTTCATGCAGGAAGGACACTCTAGGTCCCTCAATTGCTCACTGCTCCCACGGCTTCAGTCCCCAGATTTCAGTCAAGCTCTCAATCTACCTTGCATAGTGAAATGATTCCCACAATGCTTAAAATACTCACTTTGAATGAGAGGGACCTCAACAAACCCGTGAAGCGCAAAGCAGTCCTGTCATGCTTAGAGCACAACGAAGCAGACATATGCCTACTCCAGGAAACCCACCTGTTAGCCAGAGACTGTCATCGCCTCAAATCCCGCAGGTTCCCGACCAAGCTGTTCTCCTAAGGCCCACCAAATCAGCTGGGGTGGCCATATTAGTTGCCCAGAGGTTCAAGGGGGAGGTCCTTCACAAGTAAGCAGATATCAAGGGCAGGCTTCTGTTCTACCATTGTGCACTGGGAGGCTTAATACACACTACAGGTTCAGTCTATGCCCCTAATGAAGGACAGGAAAAGTTTTTACACACAGTACTCACGGAAGCAATGGCCACAACAGACTGCAGGATCCTCCAGGGGGATGATCTGAATTTAGTCTTTGATAATGACGCAGACAGGTCCTGTTAGCGCACTGCCCAGATGGGCATATTATCAGCGGAAGGTTTAGCACGACTACACAATCTAGGCCTCAAGAACCTATGGCGATGCTTTCATCCCCATAGTCGTGAATACTCTTATTACTCCAATGTGCACAAAGCATACACTAGACTGGACTATCTGTTGGCAAACGCACCTATACATGCAATAACTATGGAGGTGGAGATAGGGGTAGCCTCCCTTTCCGATCACGCACCTGTCATTGTAACCCTCACTTTTCCACCCACACAACAGCCCTCTTGACTGTGGTGCCTCCGAGACACCTTCTTGCACTGCGCTGCAGTCGTAGAACAGGTACAGTGCTCCATCAAAGACTACCTCTCCCATAACGCCAATGACGACACCACTCTTGCAACGCAATGGGCATCGCTAAAGGCAGTAATACGAGGGGAGCTGGTAGCCATTTCAGTGGCGGAAAATGCAGAGCATAGTCGCAAAAGGGATGACCTAACCCAAAAAACTAAAGAGTTAGAACAGATGCATTAACGGACAGGAGCACCCCGGGTCTGGTGCCAGCTGAAAGCCATGCTGCAACAACTTGCAGCGTTAGATCAAGACAGGGCAGAGTTTGCAGCCCTCCGGCTGCGACACACCAACTACACAGGGGGGGACAGATGCGTCCGCCTCCTCGCCCATAAACTGCGCGAGACTTGGAAGAAGCAGGGGGTCTGGAAGATTCAACAGGAGGATGGGGGCATGTCTTTGAGGACTCAGAGATCGCTGAACCGTTTCGAGATTTTTATGCCCGTCTCTATGCCAACTCGCCACTGTCCATCACAGACGGCGCTGCCTTTCTCGAATCCGCTGACCTACCAGCGTTGACTAAGGCCCAGGCTGACCGTTTACAGGAACATTAGAGTAGAAGAAGTTATTGCGCCATTTTACGCCTTAAACCTGCCATGGCTCCTGGGCGGACGGCTTCTCTGCCATATTTTATAAGACATTTTGTACTCTAGTGGCCTTAATTCTCACTAAAATTTTTAAGTCATTCGCTGATCCCAGAGCAATCCCAGGGGATATTCTCAAAGCCTCCATAGTGGTTATCCCAAAACCGGGAAAGGACAAGACCAAGTGCGGAGCCTATCGCCCCATATCCCTCGTCAACATAGACCTCAAACTGTATACTGGGATACTGGCAGCGCACCTTTCGCCTCATATACCCGGTCTAATTGATCCGGACCAAGAACGCTTTATCCCCCAGTGCCAAACCAGCGATAATACCAAACTGGCCCTTCACCTCATTGAGAAAGCCTCGTGAACACAGGGGGGAATATATGATGCTCACTATCGACGCTGAGAAGGCATTCGACTGGGTCCATTGGCCATACTTGGAACAGGTTCTTGAGTGAGCGGGGATGGGGGAGAGGTTTCGCACATATATCTTGAACTGCTATAAGTTCCTACCAGCCACAGTTCGAGTTAATGGACACACGTCTTCTCGATTTCTCATAGGGAGAGGAATGAGGAAGAGGTGCCCCTTGTCTCTCCTTATTTTCGCGTTTTATATGGAGCCTTTGGCCCACCGTATCCGACACACCCCAGCGATCACCAAGATTAAATTCGAAGGCTACACCCATACGATCAGTCTGTATGCTGACGACATCCTAATTTTGTTGTTGAACCCCATTCTCGCATTGCAAGCGTGTCTTGCTGAATTAGAGACTTTTGCATGAGCCTCACGGATTAAGAGGAATATGGATAAGTCAACAGCTCTTGACCTCTCCCTAACATCCCACACGCGCACGCACCTACAGGGCCTCCACCCCCTGCAATGGGCAGTAGACTAAATCCCATACTTAGGGATTATATTAGCTCCTTCCTTACCGGACACAGTAACCGCTAAGTACACACAACTAAGGCAGACGGTCCGCAAAGATTGAGCCAATGGAAGCACTACCCTCTCTCCTGGCTCGTTAAAATAGCTGTGGTCAAAATTACCATCTTACCCCAGATCTTATACTTGTTTCAGACCTTACCTCTCCGACCTCCAAAGGGATGGATACAACAGAACCAATCAGATCTGGCACAACTCATATGGAATGGCTGCAAACCGCGGATGAAGCAGACCCTTGCGATGCTTACACCGGACGGGGGAGACCTTGGTATCTCTGTTGACCACCCAACTTATACGCATCCCATATCACATGAGCTATCCTTGAATCGTGGGATCACACCAACGTCAAACACAATTTCACTACTTTCCCTTCACCACTCACTCCATTGCTGGATAACCCTGATTTCCAACCCGGCATGGACACGGCTGCCTTCATGCGATGGGGATCATCGGGTGCCGCTCTCTAGGCCATCTATTTGATGTAGATGGGATAATACCATTCCAACAGCTCAAACTTGATTATGGGTTACCTGAAATTGAAAGGCTCCGATACCTCCAGATTAGGCACTGGGCGCTACATATCCAGGTTAAACCAGCTGCTTGTAGACACCATTCCACCTACAAGAAGTGGCTTATCACTCGTACATCGGATAAAAAACATTTTTTACGACTTGTATAAAATGCTACTGGCCAGAAACGCACATATGTATAATGCCAGACACAGGAGATGGGAAAGGAAACTAGGCAGAACACTAAGTCATAAGGAGTGGGAGGGGGTGTACTATAGGGCATGCCACTCAGCATATCATATGGGGCTCACTGAGACCTTCACTAAACTGGTTACATACTGGTATTATACTCCAGACAGTCTTCATGCAATTGATCCCACCCAGGGGGTGAATTGTTGGCGGGGATGCGGGAGTGTGGGCACTCTGGTACATCTGCTGTGGGAATGCACACACCTTCAGGCATATTGGAATCAGGTTCTTGAGGAAGTGGACAAACACCCAGACACAGAAATACCGTGCTTCCCAGTGTATTTCCTACTGGGCCTCCCGAACCCTTAGACCTACCCACTCTGCTCCCACAGAGGCCGGTCCATAGCAATAGTGATGGGCTCTGCAGTGCAAAACAAACTTACGCATTGGCACTCCTCTCAAGTACCTACCTTCATAGGTTGGCTATATCATCTGTGGCATGTCCTAGGAATGGAGAAACTGACCTTGATAATAGCTGGGAGGGGGTCCATGTTTAGTGAGCTTTGGCAACCATTTATGTCCCTTCTTTCCTCTGAATTTCGTGAAACCAACTGCCCCAGGTATCCCTGCTTGCTGCAGCTCTCTGACACACAGCCGACAGGAAATTAAGACACCTGCTAAACTAGCAAGATACAGGCACAACATAGACAGTTTATTTGGTGGACAAGGAACGGAGTGGGTTTGGAAGGGGGAGGGGGTTCTTGATAGGCTTCTTTTCATAGTTTGTTATGTTATGTTTTTAATGTTCTCAATAGGCCCAATCACTTATATAAGCCATATGTCATAATTGTATCTACAGCAAAGATGCAGCTCTGCTACTGCCGAACATATTGAATGTTGGAAAATTTCAATAACAGATTTAAACCATAAAAGTGATAACTTTCTTCCTCTTTATTTTATTACACAATTGATTGAGGTAGCTCTAGAAAACAACTATTTTTATTTAGTGGATACAAGTAAAACCAGATCAAAGGGATAAGCATAGGAACAGCTGCATACATTCTTACAGTGGCTCAACTTGGGTGATGAAAATGTAAAATTTACATCAAATGTGAAATTTTGGATATCTGGATCTTCATTAGTGAGAATAGACTAAAGCTTGAGCTGTTTATAAAGCCCATGATAAGAAATACCTTGCTCTATTTTATGAGATTTCATCTCAAAAGCCAATGGCAATTGCTTCCCTTTAGTCAATTTTTCTGTGTTTGGAGGAATCATTGGCTCATCTCAGATTTGGTTCACTGATAGAATATCAACGCCCAAAATATCCCCATACACAAATATCGAGTCATAAATATCTATGTCAAAAATCTACATCCTATATTTATAATGGTGAGTATAAAAATATTGAGAAAAAAATATTGATGTAAAAAATATAGATGTACAAAATATAGATTTTGTTATTTATGTAACAAATAATGTTAAACATATTAAATGTTAACATTTACTTAAAAAATAATTTAGATTTAGTATTCATTTTAACAAATATAAGAAATAATTGTAATAAAAAATATTCAAACATATGTAATACATATATGTATATATTTACTTTAAAACAATTAAGAAACTATCAATTTGAACTTATTTCATAATTTTATAAATATATAACAACTTTACAAATAAATATATATATTTACATACACTTATAAATCTAATTAAAAACATTATATTATAGATTAAAACATTAAAATATGTAATAGTTTTTAAACTTACATTTTGCACTCCATTGAGTGCAATAGTAGGTAAAGTGTTGGATAGCGGAGGTGTAAAAATTACTATTGCCACTCCAGTTAGTGCAACAGTAGGAAAAATGTTGGATAGCGGACTATTTAAAATGACTAATCGCACTCTAGTCAGTGCAACAGTAGGGAAAGTGTTGGATAGAAGAGAGGTTAACATTACTATTCCCACTCCAGTGAGTGCAACAGTAGGGAAAGTGTTGGATAGCGGAGGGGTAAAAACTACTATTCTCACTCCAATGAGTGCAACAGTAGGGAAAGTGTTCGATAGAGAAGGGGTAAAAATTACTATTCCCACATCCGTGAGTGCAACAGTAGAGAAAGTGTTGGATAGTGGAGGGGTAAAACTTAATATTCCCATTACAGTGAATGCAACAGTAGGGAAAATTTTGGATAGCGGAGGAGTAAAAACTTACTATTCCGACTCCAGCGAGTGCAACAGTAGGGAAAGTGTTGGATAGCACAGGGTTAAACTTACAATTCCCACTCCAGTTAGTGCAAAAATAGGGAAAGTGTTGGTTAGCTGAGGGGTAAAATTTACTATTCCCACTACAGTTTGTGCAACAATAGGGAAAGTGTTGGATAGCAGAGGGGTAAAAATTAATATTTCCACTGAAGTCAGTTCAAACATATATAAAAATATTAAATATTACAAAAGATAGAAACGGATTATAATGTTAAAAAGATCTCACAAATACCTTGAAAGATTATTTAATTTTTTTAAATAATAATTTACAAACAAAAAACAATGTTTCATAGAAACAAAATCATTAATTATTACATAAATGTAATCTTTGTTATTTCCTAACCTATAACACTACACAATTCACAACACACATCTATATTTCTTTTAAAAATATACCTCCATATTTAACATAATTATTGATCAATTAAGAAAAATTATTCAAAAACAAATGAAATAAAAAGATACCCCTATGAAAACCAAACACCACAAAAAAATAAACAATTACCATAAATATTGATCAATTGAAAAATTTATATTAATAATAAACTACTTAATTAATTCACCTAAAATGACTTTCCACCCCCTACCCCAATAAACACCACAACCCACACCTAAAAATTATTACACAATTTCCATAACTAATTTTACATTAATACATTAATATCAATTAATAACAACGTATTCATTAATTTTAAGGATTTTACTTCCCACCCTTTACCACTATAAACCCCACAACTTACATCTACAATTAATTACACAATTGCCATATTTACATTTTAATTAATTAATTAGCATTAATTAACAAACAATTATTAATTAATTAGAAATAAATTCCTTCCCATTCTATTCTCCTATAAACCCCACCACCTGCTCCTAAAAAATGACACAATTAACATAATGAATTACCAATTAATTTGTTACTTTTAATTAACAACTAATTAATAAATAATTAATCATTAATAAATTACCACAATTAACACTATAACATATACATTAAATAAATATTCATGAGCAGAAAATATTAATACATTTATTATAATTAAATTACTTCCCACACTATAACCCCATAGACCCACAACCTGCTCCTAAAAAAGGACACAATTAACAAACAATTAATTAATTATTAACAACCAATTAATAAATAATTAACAATACATTCATTCCCACAGTTAACACTATAAAATATAAATTAAATAAATATTAACAAATAAAAAATATTATTACATTTATAATTAAATCACTTCCCATCTTATTCCCCTCTAAACCCACAACCCGCTCCTAAATAAATGACATAATTAACATAATTAGCAAATAATTAATTAATAATAATTAACAATCAATTAATGATTAATTAATAATAAATGCATTCCCACAATTACCACTATAAAATGTAAATTAAATAAATACTAATATATAAAAAATAATATTACATTTATTATAATTAAATTACTTCCCACCCTATTTCCCTATAAACCCACAACCCGCTACAGAACAAAAAAACGCAAAATGTAATTAAAATAAAATTAATAACTACTAAAAGTTTAACACAAATATTAAAAAACAAAAGCAATTCTTATACAAAAAAATAGATCACATGTGTTAGAATTGGGGGTCTCTATTTGGCCCAGGTAGGTACTTGTGACAAATAGGGACCCTCTCCTCTAGTCAGAGTAAGGGGGGGTACACTCCTAGAATAACCCCTGCTCACCCCCTTGGTAGTTTGGCACGAGCAGACAGGCTTATCTCTGAGGCAGTGTGTAAAGCATTTGTGAAAACATACAGTAATCAAGTGACAACACTACAAATGGACACCACACAGGTTGTATAGTTATAAAAATAAGTATATTTTATATAGAGTTACCACAAGACCATAAACAACAAAAATAATCCACAATGCTATTAGAATTCAAGAGTTCTGGTTAAAAAGGCTTAAATCGGTTCGAGTCTAACAAATCCAGCGGACCGCGGCGGTCCGGGCCCACTCAAATGTCAACAGACTCAGTCACAGTACCTTTCACTTGATGCAGCCGGCACGGACGTGCGAGCCGATTCTGGTGTTCATCGCGGTACAGAAATAAAAGCATTGCAGGTCACGTTGTCCCTCAATGCGGTGTAGGCAACGGCCCGCTGACGAAGTCGGTGGGTCCTAGGCATGCATAGCAGGTCGAGACGTTGTTGTGTTTGCAGCTTGCAGTGCAACAACAGAGCCGGAATTCGGGAGCTGGCGTCGATCAGTCTGGACAGCGGTGCGAGTTGGGCGGTGCGTCGTGAAGCGTGCGAGACGGTGTCCAACTCTCATGCGTTCACAGGACTCGAAGTCAGCAGCAGTGACCGCGTCGGTCAGACCAGTACAAGTCGGTGTAGCGAGGTGTTGCACATCGCAGTGTCCACCAGTCGCTGTGCAGGCAACGGCTCATTGACGGCATCAGGACGGAGTCGGTGAGCTTGTGTTGTTCAAAGCGGACGTTGTACAATGCGGTGCCTACAGGACACCGGGCCGGTCGTGAGAGTCGGTCGCAGCTTCCTGCCTCTGTAGCCACTGAAACAGCGTTTCCAGCAGCAATCCACAAAGGCTGGTGAAGTTGACTGGTCCTGAGACTTCTGCCAAGGGGCAAGCTCTCTTCCCAAGCCCATGGAGATCTCTCACAAGTTGAAAGTAAAGTACACAAAGTTCTTTCGCCTTCCTTTGGCAGTCAGGCAACCACTGCAGGCCAATCCCCCAAGCAGCACTTCAGCTTGGGAGTCTCCCCTCAGTTTCTTCTAAGTATGGGCCGAAAATTCGTTCTGCTTCGCGGAATTTGTGAATTTTCCTCAATTTGGCGATCCGCGAATCTCGCAAAATCACTGCAAAATTTGCGAATTCGGGAGCGGGGCGAATTTTGTTCAGGAAGCACTTACAGGGTTACAGCAGGAGCCCAAGTTGAAGCTAATTTCAATCATCTTTTCCAAAAGGTCCCCACATTTTTGTAGCCCCTCACAAATTTTTAATGAAAAGTAACAATATCCTTTTATATGATTATGGAACCATGTTAAAATTAGGTGTATTTATAAATGTAATGATATTTTGAATACGTTTTTATGGACATTGGGGGGGGGGGTTTGTAATGATTTTAATTAATCAAACAATAAACTTACTACTACTAATTTCTCTGTAACCATTTACAAAAGGGTTACAAAGAAATTAACTTCAACATGGGCACCTGCTGCAACCCTGTTACTAGGCAGGTGTGCTTTCTCCCTAAATCTACCGTCTACAAATCGCTGTAATCCGTGATGGAGGTCTAGGCATCCACGAGTTTCTCGAGCGTAATCCCCCTGTACTTCCAGTGACCAGGAGGCTGCTTTCCCCTCATCTGCTGCGCTGATCGGTCTCTGACCTTTATAAACGAGAGGCATGTGAACTCGCACAGAAGCCCGGCCCCAAACACACTAGGCTATGCAACCTCTTTCCGGCCTTTCCCCCACTGTGATGGACAGGTCACTCGAGGGACCTCGGCGCCTATGGGCGCGGTGGCAAAGTTACAGACACACGGGGTCACTGGAGACAACTGTTCTGGGCCTTTACGCTGCTGTAGTGTAAGAAAAGCACGATACATTTACCCAACGAGGTATCACTTACTGCTTTCTCCTCATCTGCTGCGCTGATCGGTCTCTGACTTTTATAAACAAGAGGCGTGTGAATTCGCACAGAAGCCCGGCCCCACACACATTAGGCTATGCAACCTCTTCACGCCCTTTCCCCCACTGTGATGGACAGCTCACTTGAGGGACCTCGGCACCTATGGGCACGGTGGCAAAGTTACAGACACAAGGGGTCACTGGAGACAACTCTTCCGGGCCTTTACGCAGCTGTAGTGTAGGAAAAGCACGATACATTTACCCAACGAGGTAGCACTTACTGCTTTCTCCTCATCTGCTGCTCTGATCGGTCTCTGACTTTTATAAACAAGAGGCATGTGAACTCGCACAGAAGCCCAGCCCAACACACACTAGGCTATGCAACCTCTTCCCACTGTTTCCCCCACTGTGATGGACAGCTCACTTGAGGGACCTTGGCGCCTATGGGCGCTGTGGCAAAGTTACAGACACACGGGGTCACTGGAGACAACTCTTCTAGGCCTTTACGCAGCTGTAGTGTAGGAAAAGCACACTACATTTACCCAACAAGGTAGCACTTACTGATTAGCCAGTAGAAAGTACTCCAGTTGAGTATAGTGCAATTGCCAAAAAATCTGCGATTTCGTGGGGAAATCTGTCAGGACAGAGTCGGTGAGCTCAGAGCTTGCGTTGTTCAAGGTGGGCGTTGTTCGATACGGTGCCTACAGGACACCGGGTTGGTCGTGACAGTCGGTCGCAGCTCCCTGCCTCTGTAGCCACTTAAACAGCATTTCCAGCAGCAATCCACAAAGGCTGGTGAAGTTTACTGGTCCTGAGACTTCTGTCAGGGGGCAAGCTCTCTTCCAAGCCCTTGGAGATCTCTCACAAGTTGAAAGTAAAGTACACAAAGTTCTTTCGCCTTCCTTTGACAGTCAGGAAACCACTGCAGGCCAATCTCCCAAGCAGAACTTCAGCTTGGGAGCAGTTTCCCCTCAGCTTCTTCTAAGTATGGGTCGAAATTTCGTTCCGCTTTGCGGAATTTGTGAATTTTCCGCAATTTCACGATCTGCGAATCTCGCGATATCACTGCAATATCTGCGAATCTGCGAGCGGGCCGTATTTTGTTCAGGAAGCACTTACAGGGTTACAGCAGGTGCCCAAGTTGAAGCTAATTTCTTTATAACCATTTACAAAAGGGTTACAACAAAATTAACTTCAACTTGGGCACCTGCTGTAACCCTGTAAGTGCTTCCTGAGCGGCACCTCGTTGCCTACTTGCAACTATTCTCTGACCCTGCTCTGACCCTCGAAGCAGGGTCAGAGAATAGTTACAATTAAGCAACGAGGCTCCTGTCACAAAAATTCAACCTCAGCAGGAAGCACTTACAGATATAAATAAAGCAGGAGCCCGAGTTGAAACTCAAATTCAGTAACGCATTATTAATGAGCCCAAGAATCTAGTGAGCACGGTCGATGCTAGGCAGGTGTGCTTTCTCCCCAAATCTACCATCTACACATAGCTGTAATCCGTGATGGAGGTCTAGGCATCCACGAGTTTCTCGAGCGCAATCCCCCTGTACTTCCAGTGACCAGGAGGCTGTTTTCTCCTCATCAGCTTTGCTGATCGGTCTCTGACCTTTATAAACAAGAGGCATGTGAACTCGCACAGAAGCCCGGCCCCACACACCCAAGGCTATGAAACCTCTTCCCGCCTTTTCCCCCACTGTGATGGACAGCTCACTCGAGGGACCTCGGCTCCTATGGGCGCGGTGGCAAAGTTACAGACACACAGGGTCACTGGAGACAACTCTTCTGGGCCTTTACGCAGCTCTAGTGTAGGAAAAGCACAATACATTTACCCTACGAGAAAGCATTTACTGCTTTCTCCTCATCTGCTGCACTGATCGGTCTCTGACCTTTATAAACAAGAGGCATGTGAACTCACACAGAAGCCCGGTCCCACACACACACTAGGCTATGCAACCTCTTCACGCTCTTTCCCCCACTGTGAAGGACAGCTCACTCGAGGGACCTCGGCGCCTATGGGCGCGGTGGCAAGGTTACAGACACACTGGTTCACTGGAGACAACTCTTCTGGGCCTTTACGCAGCTGTAGTATAGGAAAAGCACGATACATTTACCCAACCAGGTAGCACTTACTGCTTTCTCCTCATCTGCTGCTCTGATCAGTCTCTGACCTTTATAAACAAGAGGCATGTGAACTCGCACAGAAGCCCGGCCCCACACACACTAGGCTATGCAACCTCTTTCCGCCCTTTCCCCCACTGTGATGGACAGCTCACTCGAGGGACCTCGGCGCCTATGGGTGCGGTGGCAAAGTTACAGACACACGGAGTCACTGGAGCCAACTCTTCTGGGCCTTTACACAGCTGTAGTGTAGGAAAAGCATGATACATTTACCCAATGAGGTAGCACTTACTAATTAGCCAGTAGAAAGTACTCCAGTTGAGTATAATGCAATTGCCAAAAAATCCACGATTTCGCCGAAAAATTCACGATTTCGCTGGGAAATCCGCGAATTCGTGGATTTTTTTGCAAATTTGCACCGCGAATTCGCAAAATTCACCCATACTTAGTTTCTTCAGGTTCCTCTCCTCAGCAAAGGTTTCTTCTTGTAGTCCAAAAGTGATCTAATTTCTTGGGATCAGGATCCCAATATTTATACCCCAAAATTCTTCGTTCTCTAAGGGGATAGGGACCTGTGCTCAGTCCAAACAGTTCTGAAACAGTCTGTTTACCAGACTTCTCCTTTCCTTTCACAGTGCAGGGCAGGAACATCAGACGCCTATGGAGGTGGAGCCAGCATTGTGGAAGGCGAGTACAGCCCTGGAGCACTTTGTTGACAGTATTCCTTCTTTTCTTTCAGTGTGCAGGACAGAGACATCAGCCGCAGACCAGGAGGTGGAGCCTGCATTGTGGAAGGCAGGCACAGACCTATTCAAGATTCAGGTGCAACTCCTCCCTCCCATCTAGATGCAGATCTCTCTATTCACCACTGTGCTGACTCATCCTGTCTCTTGGAAGCCCCAGCTCTGTCACTCACAAATCCCAGACAAAGGAATACACAACCTCGCAGAGGTAGGCTTGAAAGGTTAAGCAAGCAAATACCTACTTTCTAAAAGTGGTATTTGCAAACACAGAATGCTAAAACCCACTTTATTGGGTCCAGGCATACTAAACTCGAATTAATCCCATTCTGGCCTATGGAGAACAGGTAGCCTTACAATAGTGAAAAACGAAAATGGTTGGTATTCACTATTAGGACATGCCACACACATCAGGGCTTGTCCTACCTCATACTTACAATGCACCCTGCCGTGGGTCTACCATAGGGATGTCTGATATGAAGAAAAGGGAAAGTTCAGGGACTGGCAAGTGGGTGCACTTGCCCAGTCAGCATAACAGTACCAGACTGCACGCAGACTCTGCAATGGGAGACCTTAGACACACTTGACAAGGCCGCTTCTGTTGGTGGCACAAATGTAAATGTAAATGTAAATGTATTTGAGCTTATATAGCGCACAGCTACCCACAGTGGGTTTCCCGGCGCTTGCTTAGGGAACCCGTCCTGGTATTCCCCTGTGAGATAACCCCAGCAGGGTATCCACAAGGTGAAAGCCAGGCATCCCGCCGCGAGGGGCCGTTGTGGAGATTAAGCAATCTATTGCCCAGAGTCGCAGAGTGTGAACCTGTGAGTCGAGAAGGCACCGGAGCAAGAATTATCGAGTCCGTGGAATTTTTTAGCCCAAGACCCGCCGAGGCGGGGAATTGAACCCTGGTCCAGGGCCGATCCCAGCTTCCGGGTCTGCCGCCTCTAACCCCTGAGCCACACTTCTCCACAACCAGTGCTGCAAGCCCACTAGCAGCATTAGGATTTACATGCCCTGGGCACACTCAGTGCACTATACTAGGGTCTGACAAGTAAACCAAATAGTCAATCATGGAATCACCAATTAATACATAAATTTACAATAGGGAGAGCATATGCACTTTAGCACTGATCAGCAGTGGTAAAGTGCCTAGAGTCACAAAATAGCCAACAACAGGTCAGAAAAAATATAGGAGGAAGGCAAAAAGTTCAGGGATGACCCTGCAAAAAGGGCCAAGTACAACAACATGCTTTTAAAATACATACTAAAATACACAACACTAATTAAAACATCGATATTTTAAACAACTATATTTTTGCAAACTATATTAATAACTTCGATATTTCCAAAAACGATATTACTTACCTGAAAGTCAATATTCTTGACCATGATATTCTTGCTGCCGATATTTCTGTATCACGATATTTCCAACTCGATATTTGTGTTTGTCGACATTTAAAACCCAATACCACTCATTTAAAAGAGCTCACTTTTATGTTTGTGAAAGTATGTTCCAACCTAATGCCCAGAATAAAGAAGTAGAGAACATTGTCTGTGTCACCAAATATAAAAATGTGTCAAATGGATTAAAAATATGATCTTTTATAATTTGCACATTTTAAATGTTGACTCAGGGTATGCTTTGGACAAACCTAATTTTGCTTCCCGGAGGAATAAAAACATAGAAGGGCTTGGGTGATCTATCCCTATAGCGATACAAAAGGGGATGATGGACGGAGCTTTTGAGCGAATCAAACACTCACCCCCAGTCAACTGATCTGGGTTTAATCGAACACCATTCTTTAGCTCACTCAGCCACCCCAGTTCAGACATGGCCATATACAAATCAGTCTGACCCTGTGCCTCATGGGAACAGTCCAGCCCGAATTGCCAAGCCATGTCTTCCCTGCACCGGAAACAAGCATCCTGGGACCTGTTTCGGATTCATAATCCTCATCAGCCATGCAATCTTGAATCCAGTGGCCAAGTGAGCAAGGGACTGACGTCTGAGCATATCCTGCCAACTTAGGGCGAACAAAGCGCTTTGTTCGCCCAAAGTTAGCAGGGTATGCTCAGACATGAGTCACTTGGCCACTGGATTCAAGATAGCCTGGCTGATGAGGATTATGAATCCGAAACCAGTCCCAGGATGCTTGTTTCCGGTCCAGGAAGACATGGCTTGGCAGTTTGGGCTGGACTGTTCCCATGAGGCACAGGGTCAGACTGATTTGCATATGGCCATGTCTGAACTGGGGTGGTTGAGTGAGCTAAAGAATGGTGATGGATTAAACCCAGATCAGTTGACTGGGGGTGAGTGTTTGATTTGCTCAAATACTCCATCCATTATCCCCTTTTGTATCGATCTCTCCCTATAGCCAAAAAAAGCCTTCAATCTACTATCACAGAGGAGCTTAACATGAAGGGCATTTTACAAACGGTCGCTCTTCTAACATAGTATATTTGATTATTTGCTCTTGTGGGAAAGGGTGTGTCTGTGAAACTTTGAGTTAGGTTCACTGAACATAACATACATCAGTAATTAAGAATAACAAACATTTGCAATTTAAAAATATGTCTTGAATTTATGAGAGGTTCTGCTCAGACTTTGTGACGTGTGAATTCAGAAGTGGGTAGTACTTCGAGACAACAACACCGTGGCCTGTGTTTTATTGGAAAAACTGCCTCTCTTACCCTCCACATCTGACATCCGAGCCTCTGCCCCCAAAAACTCTTGTTCACCCACAATAATTGTCCAGCATGCTGTGATATTCCCATGCTTTGGATTGGCAGTAGTAATCTTCTAGAGGCTGCTAAAGTAAAACCATAGAGCATACTGTAAACCAGTGAGGAGCCATGGTACGTAGACACACGTGTAACAGCACAGACTTTGATCGTTTGTGACCTCTAAGACTTTCTGAAGATTTTGGAAAATGGACTTAACACAAACTTCTCACTCAATATAAGTGGGGGCTGTAGAAAGTAGGCTTTACAAAAGATTATAAGTGCAGGCACATAAGAAAAAACAGTAGTGTTGGAAGGGAGTGAGTGCTTTAGAAGTCGTATCCTGCAGATGAGGTGCCCTATCAACATCCAACGTACCACTGTCTGCTAGCATTTATCACCTCAGACCTGGCTTGACGCAGTTCAGTAACAGTTCTATCGCAGTCAGGGATGGTCATAAAATGTGTGTTGTTGTGGAGTTTGGAAAAACCTCAGTTTGGGTGACAATGCGGGTCTTTCCAAACCTCTCCACATGAGAGGCCTCCTCTAAGGAGCGCCATTATGCTGCTTTTGCGCGGGTTATTACTTGTCTTTTTTTTGCAAGACTCTGTTTATGCCTTTCACATGAGAACTCTCTGCTCTGCTGGTTCTCTGCCCGTTCCTAGAGTTTAGTCTGAACATTGTGAGCAAGTTTGATAAACACTGCCCCTTGTTATTCTGTTCTGGTCAGGCCCTAGTACCTAGACAAAACATACCAATGCTGCTGTTTTTGCTTGAGACTCATACTTTGATATTATGGGGATGCTTGCTTGCTTAGCTCCGCTGTGCCGTTGCCTCTCCTCAGTCCTCCTGATCTCCTCCTGGTGAGGTTCGCGCCTGCTGCCCACTCAGCTGCCCAATCCTGCCTGCCTGCTCCATGTCCTGCCCTCGCCTGCAGTCCTAGCCGTCGCCTATTCTCCCGCCACTGTTATTTGAATTTCAACTTTTTTTCCTTTTGCAGCCCTTAGACGTCGCTCGTTCTCCGGCCGCTGTTCATTTAATTTTGTTTTTTCTGTCTTTCCCATTGTTCCCGCCGCTGCTGCCCCTGCACCCATCCCCAGACAACCACCGCTCCTGCCTTCCAGCCTCTCATCCCTCGTCCCCTCCCCTACTTAAAGGCAAGCCTGTCTGTGCCCGTCCACGACCCGACCGCGACCAGCACCAGGGACCCTGGCTTTTCTACCATCCACCGCTATGACCCAGTCACCCTCCTTGCACTCAACCCGAGAAGAAACAACAACTGCCAGCAGACCATGCCTAATATGACCCACAGATAGTTCTTCTGCCACCACTGCCGCCAGTACTTTACCACCACTCCGACTGCCAACACCACAGACGCCCTAAGATGCATCCTCCTCTCGCTCCATGCACCGGATCGCCATGAAAATCTAGAACCTCCTAGACTCACTCTCATCTGACGTTGCCTTCTTCACAGAAACCTGGACCAATACCTCCTCAGCCCCGGACATCGTCATCCCGGATGGGTACAAAATCCAGAGGAAGGACCGTCCCAACCACCTGGGAGGAGGCATCACCATTGCGCACAAAAGAACCCTCCGCCTCACCACCTCCAGCGAAAACTTCCCCGCCACCGAACATCTGCACTTCCAGGTCCAGACCAGCCCCAATTCCACACCATCACCGACCTCATTGCACCCCATGCCCTTGCTGCCACAGACTACATACTCATCGGAGACCTGAACCTCCACCTCGACAACCTCAGTGACCCCAACTCCACTGCCCTCCGTGACAACCTCACCAACATCGGACTGAAACAATTCAACACCATACCGACCACAAGGCAGGACACACTCTCAACCCCATCTTCACTGGATGTAGCAGCGTTCACTTCAGCCACACCACACAGCCCCCATGGGCAGACCACGATTGCGTACACTTCTGCGTCAGCAAACCCAAGCCACCCAAACCAGCTCAGCGCCTCCCGTGTAGGAACTGGAGGAGTGTAACTGAAGAACAGCTCAACTCCATCCTTAACCGCTGCAACTGAAGCTAACCTGTTCTCAGGACACCCACGCGCCGCTCGGCCACCAGCTGTAGCATGTGCGTTCCTCCCCGCTGCTGCCCTCAGCCTCTCTGAGCCCGCCCCGACGACCCCACCCCCCGCTATAGTAGCGTGATTGTGTCTGATTTTGACTGCATTTTTCTATCGCTGTTTTGCCTCATTCTGTACTGTTCCCATATTGTTGTTGGCTGTTTTAATATTGTTTTCCCACATTGTTGTTCTGTGCCGTTTCCCTCTCTGCCACCTGTGCCCCCCGCCCTGCTCCCCGCTTCCCGCCGTCGTGCGTGCGGCCACGCCCCCTTTTCCTTCCGTACCCTCCCCGCTCCCGACTCCCGGCTGCTCCTCCCTCCTTCCCACTTGGCCATAAATAGCGACCGCGCGGTGCAGGTGAGAGTGACCTGTTCTCAGGACACCCCCGTGCCGCGCGGCCACCAGCTGTAGCGTGTGCGTTCCTCCCCGCTGCTGTCCTCAGCCTCGCTGAGCCCTGCTCGACAACGGGGAAACAGCGGCCCTCATCCTCCTGGACCTCTCCGCGGCATTCAACACTGTCTGCCACCGCACCCTAGAGCAGCACCTCAGCAACGTCGGAATCCAAGAGAAGGCACTAGAATTGATTGTCTCATTCCTCGCCGGAAGGACACAGAGAGTCCGCCTCCCCCCGTTCAGATCAGAAGCCACCGAAGTCATCTGCGGAGTTCCTCAAGGCTCCTCGCGCAGCCTCACCCTCTTCAATGTCTACATGAGCCCCCTTCGGGCCATTGCACGCCAAGACAACCTCAACATCATCTCTTACGCCGACGACACCCAGCTGATCCTCTCCCTCCCCAACGACCCCGCCACCGCCAGAGTCAACCTACACGAGGGGATGAAAGACGTAGCCGAATGGATGAAGAACAGCCGCCTGAAACTGAACTCAGACAAGACGGAAGTCCTCATCCTAGGATCTTTGCCCTCCGCCTGGGACGACTCCTGGTGGCCCCCTGCCCTGGGCAGCGCACCCAAACCAACAGACCACGCACGCAACCTGGGCTTCATCCTGGACTCCTCCCTCTCCATGACCAGACAGGTCAACGCCGTCTCCTCGTCATGCTTCAACATCCTGCGCATGCTACGTAAGATCTTCCGGTGGATCCCCACCGAGACCAGGAAGACGGTCACCCAGGCCCTCGTCACCAGCTGACTGGACTACGGCAACTCCCTCTATGCCGGAACCACTGTCAGACTCCAGAAGAGACTCCAGCGAATCCAGAACTCCTCAGCAAGACTCATCCTGGACATCCCCCGACACGGCCACATCTCCGGACACCTGAGAGACCTGCACTGGCTCCCGGTCAACAAGAGGATCACGTTCCGACTCCTCACCCATGCACACAAAGCCATACACAACCAAGGCCCAAGATACCTCAACAACCGCCTCAACTTCTACACTCCCACATGCCAGCTTCAATCAACCAACCACGCCCTCGCCGCCGTCCCCCGCATCCGAAGAGCCACCACAGGAGGAAGGTCCTTCTCCTACCTCGCCGCCAAGACGTGGAACTCCCTTCCGACCCACCTCTGCCTGACCCAAGACCACCTTGCCTTCAGGAAGCAGCTCAAGACCTGGCTGTTCGAGCAGTAGCGGACCCCCCCCCAAGTGCCTTGAGACCCTCCGGGTGAGTAGCGCGCTATATAAATGCTGTGATTGATTGATTGACCTCGCAGCCATGGAATTCCACACTTGGACCACCAACTGCGCAGACAAGCTCACCCGGCTATGCCACCCCGACAAGCAAAACCCCAGAAAAGCTGCCTGGTTCACCACTGATCTCCAGGAAGCCAGGGGCACCTGCTGTCGCCTGGAGAAGAACTGGAGAAACAGTAAGACACCCGAAGACTACACCACCTACAAGGACGCTATGACTGAATAGCATCAACGCATTAGTACCAGCAAAAGGACCTTCATCCACAAGAGAATCCTCACCAACTCCTGCAACTCCAATAAAGTTTTCAGCATCTTCCAGGAATCAACAACCCCCTCAGCGAAGCCAGAGGCATCACCCCCTCCCAGGACCTCTGCGTCAAACTCAGCTCCTACTTTCACCCAAAGATAAAGAACCTCTACGACAACTTCATTGACCACACGCCTGACCCCGCAGCCAGCTGGCCGGGCAGCAACGCCAGCCAGACCATCATCTCTGCCTGGACACCGATCACAGCGAGAAGACCACCGCAACCATGAAAGTCATCAACTTAGGGGCCATCACGGACCCCTGCTCACCCCACATATACCACAGAGCCGCCACCACCATTGCACCTGTATTACAACATGCCATCAACACCACCTTCAAGACCGGCTCCTTCCCCGATGACTGGAAATGCGCAGAAGTCAGGGCCCTGCTCAAGAAGCCCTCAGCAGACCCCTGACGGACCTCAAGAACTACCGGCCCATCCCGCTCCTCCCTTTTGCAGCTAAAGTTGCTGAGAAGACGTCAACTCAGAACTGTCAAGGCTCATCGAAGACAACGCCATCCTGAACCCTTCCCAATCCGGATTCTGTAGCAACCACAGCACCGAGACCACCCTACTTGCCGCTACTGATGACATACGCACCCTCCTCGACCAAGGCCACACCGCAGCCCTGATTCTACTCGACCTGTTAGCAGCCTTCAACATCGTCCCCCACTGCACACTCACAGCCAGACTACACGATGCCAGCATACATGGCACCACTCTCGACTAGATCAGATCATTCCTCACTGGCAGGAGCCAAGGAATCAGACTGCCACCCTTCCTCTCCAAATCCTCGGAAATCAACTGCGGAGTCCCACAGGGATCATCACTCAGCTTCAACGTCTATATGGCTCCTCTCACCGCCATCGTCCGATGGCACAGCCTCAGCATAGTCGCCTATGCTGATGACACCCAGCTCATCCTCTCCCTCACAAAAGACCCCACCATCACCAGACTCAACTTCCAGAAAGGAATGCAGAACGTCGCGGCCTGGATGAACAACAGCTGCTTAAAACTCAACTCAGCGTAGGCGGAGGTCCTTCAGCGTGGAACAACACCTGGTGGCCCACCACCCTTGGCAGCCCCCTGACCCCACAGACCATGCCAAGAACCTTGGCATTGTACTTGACTCCTCCTTCACCATGAATCAACAGGTCAACCCTGTCACCTCCAGCTGCTTCAACACCCTCCGCTTCCTTCGTAAGACCTTCAAATGGATCCCCCCCGAGGCAAGGAAGACAGTCACCCATGCATTCATCACCAGCAGGCTGGACTATGGAAACGTCCTCTACTCCAGGATCAATAAATCCCTACTCCACAAGCCCGAGACAATAGAGAACACTGCCACCAGACTCGTCCTCGGGCCCCTCAACACTGTCATATAGCTAATTATTTTCTATATACTGTGTTAAGTTAGCATGAGCTTATTAAATGTTTAAACGCCATTTTTCCTTTTTGTTTCATTTTGCACACAACACATAATTGTTGTTTTAGCTTTCAACCCAGAAGAGCTTCGTGATTTACTTGAGAAATAATATGTTATTGCTCTGATATCAGTTTTGCTCGGTACACTGTCTGTACAGTGAGTGCTGAAGGCTCCAAGGATAACTCAACACAGTGTTGTTGTGAGGTCTGATCTTCGCACCTCCATAGACATAACACACATGCTGCTGCCAAAATCTGGCCCTAGGCGGGTTTAATATTGTTGTGCTGAACACACACGTAAGACACTTGATGGTGTTTCGCATGCAGAGAGCTGGTGGAAGATGATGTGATCCTCTGCCACTGAGATTTTGAGATATGGGCCCGCCCTGCTAAAACCCAAATGAGACCTTCTTAGATATAAAATACTATGCTAAATAGGGAGGGTGAGAATTAGGTGTTGTTAATTCCTATTCATTACAGCATCTTAGTATGCTGTCACCATTCGCCTTTTATGGACTGATAACTATGCTGATAACTTTGTTGCTTATAATATGTTTGCTTGTATTATATAAGATACTGCGTTTGAGAACCCTGCATTAGTAAATAAATATTTCAAATATGCACGTGTCCTCATTTACTCCACGTTCTGGTTCGAAATGATTATATAGCGAAAGAGTGTTCATGTGTTCCACGATACCTGAGGTAATCTAAGTTAATGTTCTGGTTTGTCTAAACATTGGGAGTTTGTTATGACCAATGAGACACTGTAGCTAGCTCGGTAAGGGGATTTTGAGTACTGAGGTGAGTTTTGGGCCATCCTAATTCACCGAGGTTCCAGGTCTCTATGCACAGTTCTGTAGGAGAACGGAATTCCCGCTACATGGCGCCCATACGTTGTTGGCCTTATATCATGACACTCGAGTATTATATCATTCAATCTTTAACCCCTTCACTGCTGTTTCCGGAAAACGGTGGTGTCGGAAAAACCTACCTATTTTTGAAATAGGTTGTTTCAAGCTTGATTCTCACTAAAAAGACTTCCTTGAACTACTACCCAGTTGTGCTACAAAGATTCCTTTGTTTTTCAAAAATCCTGTGCTGTCATGGCCCAAGCCGTGGACATTCCGCAGCATAGTCGCATTGCGGTGCGAGATCATTTGCGGAATTACAATGTCCCTTTGGAAGGCTTGGCTGTGATAATGGTGGTGAGTGCGGATGCTGCTTACCCTTACGAACTATTTGATTCGTGGGTGACATTTCCAGAGGTGGACGCTAATTCTCGTGTGTTCCACACATACACTCCCACGGCTGTACCTAATGTGTATACTCCGTACAGGGCACAGGAAGTTCCTATTGATGTTTGGCAGCATCGAGTTTGGTTTGGTGGCGCTCTACCCCACACTTTGACCGCTCCGAGGTTGGGTCTTTTGTCCATTCCAGGAGCTAGTTGTCCTGTTTTGGCTGGATTTACTCCTCATCCTCTACACGGCAATTGTACCGTAGCTGAACTTCGACGACTACACGTAGTCGCAATTGCCGTGATTAGAGCCTTAGAGCATTACATGGGCCGTAATCTTCCGGTTGGAACCCCGGGAGGTGCAACGCTTCCGGCCGGACAGGGTGGTTTGAAACTCAGTCCCATCATGGTCAATGCCGTAATGGGCAAGCAGCCCCAGGATAAGGATGATTTTCCTTTCTGGCTTGCCGAGAAATTTGACCAGCTGGAAGCTGTATTTCCTAATATGACTCCTGGTGAAAAACACCGGATTCTTACGCTTAGTTTGCCGAAAGATTTGGCCCCTGAGCTCGTTGACTGTGAGACCTGGGGTAAGACTTTTGCAGCGGTCTATGCAAGGTGCTACGGCACCCCGTCTATGTCCGTGCTGTCTACGGTCCTTAAACATGTTCAAGATGATCACGGACCTGAGTCTGCGGTTGAGTTGGGCATGCTCCTGTGTGGCACCTTTGATGTGGTTTGCGATCTCGTACTTGCTAATGTCAAGGGGGATGCAGTGAACTTTCAGGTTGCTAACGCTTCGGCAGTGCTTCCCGATGCCGAGAAACCCCGACAGATAGCGAAAATTATTGTGGCGGCTTATAAAACTGTAGGTCGCAATAGTAAGGGTCTTAAGCCTTTTTCTGTTAAGGAGAAAAAGCAGCCCCAGGGACAAACTTCGGAAATGGAAGTTCAGCCCAAGTCCAAGAAACAAAATTGGCCTAAAATACAGAAACAGGGTAAGCAACAGCAACAACAACAAACACAGGCTTCTCGTCCTGCGTCTCCGTTGCCTGCCCAGTCGGAACGTGTTTATGAGTTGCGCATTCGCGCAACGATTAAATCTCCTGATCGATTTCAGGCTTCTGACCAACGCTCTTCTCGTTCCTTTCAGGACTCATCGGCCCGACTACCGGTGGTGAAGGGGGCGGCAGGGGGCGGGGTGGCCAGCAAGGACGTGACCTGCCCCGCCCGAAAAACCGTGCAGAAAGGCAGGAAGGCTCGACACCGAAGAGACCGCAGTTTGCCAAGAAAAAAGGCGCAGTCTTAACAGCGCATCGATATGCCACAGATAGTGAGAACGCGGCTTCGGAATCTGACGTGGGCTCTGACCTTGCTGGACAGCGCGGCGGAGATTACCATAGTGAGAGAGGCCCTGCGTCCACTACTGAAGGTGACAAACCTTTGACCCAGTCCTGAGGCGGAAGCCGGGAGCTGGAGGTACTCGATAATTTTAAAAATTGAAAAATCTACTATTTTCTTGCTTTGTGTGGTGTCACTGTTTTCTGTGTTTTTAAGATTACAACACTCACCTAAGCGCCTCATTGCTTCAGCGCACAGCTGCCCTTGAGCTGACGCGCCCACCTCGCGCTTTCTCAGCTGCCGCCAATCTCACAGGCGTGCGCGCTGACTCCGCCCCCTTCAGGCCACGCCCCCTGCTGGCTATACTTAAACCGCTGACTCCCAGCGGCAACGAACAAACCTTTGACCCAGTCCTGAGGCGGAAGCCGGGAGCTGGAGGTACTCGATAATTTTAAAAATTGAAAAATCTACTATTTCCTTGCTTTGTGTGGTGTCTCTGTTTTCTGTGTTTTTAAGATTACAACACTCACCTAAGCGCCTCATTGCTTCAGCGCACAGCTGCCCTTGAGCTGACGCGCCCACCTCGCGCTTTCTCAGCTGCCGCCAATCTCACAGGCGTGCGCGCTGACTCCGCCCCCTTCAGGCCACGCCCCCTGCTGGCTATACTTAAACCGCTGACTCCCAGCGGCAACGAACAAACCTTTGACCCAGTCCTGAGGCGGAAGCCGGGAGCTGGAGGTACTCGATAATTTTAAAAATTGAAAAATCTACTATTTCCTTGCTTTGTGTGGTGTCACTGTTTTCTGTGTTTTTAAGATTACAACACTCACCTAAGCGCCTCATTGCTTCAGCGCACAGCTGCCCTTGAGCTGACGCGCCCACCTCGCGCTTTCTCAGCTGCTGCCAATCTCACAGGCGTGCGCGCTGACTCCGCCCCCTTCAGGCCACGCCCCCTCCCTCCCTTGATATGTGCCTGTATGGGAAGCCCAGCGGACGAGCGCAGCGGGAGCGCCTAAGGCAAGCCCGTCTGCGCCCGTCATCGCCAAGTCATCGCCTCTCGCCAGACCCCCTGGCCGAATGTCACCACCATTCCTTGCCTATGATAGTGAGACGCTTCATAGCTGGAACCCCGGAAGATCTTGCGCAAACATTACAGGTAAGCCCGGTCTCACCTGCCTACAATGCCAAACCTGCAGTTTCTCTACTACTAAACCCCACGCCGTCCGACAGTTTTTAGGTCCGGACAAAACCACCTCCATCACGATACTCCACCTCAATGTTAGATCACTAGTTAAACACCACCTTGAGGTTAACACTCTAATACTGGATGAAAATCCAGATATCCTCTTCCTCTGCGAAACATGGCTTCGCGATGGCACCTCCACCATTCCCAATCTTACACTACCAGACGACTACTTGATGTCGGCCATCAACAGAGAGGGTAGAGGAGGCGGTCTCGCTATAATCCACAAAAAAACGCTCTCTTGTTCTTTTGTCAAGGAAGATCTGTCAGACTCTGAATGCGCCAACTTCAAAATTACCATAACTCCCAACTTCACCGTGTCGGGTCTCTACATCTACCGCCCACCTGGCCCCTCTTCAAAATTCATTGAGGCCCTCCTTGAGTCAACAACCTCTTTAATAACCAAAAACCCCAATTTTACCATTCTGGGAGACCTTAATCTCCATTTTGATCTCCTTAATGACCCCACGATCAAAACACTCCTTGCAGACCTCTCTGCACTGCAACTCAACCCCTTCATCTCCACTTCAACTCACCTAGCCGGCCACATCCTAGACCCAGTCTTCTCTAACTTAGAAGAACTCACCTTATTAAATTGGCCATTCCGGTCAACAAAAGCAGGCACAATACGGCACCGGCCAGCCGTTTAAAAAGACCATGGCATAAACTGTCTCAAGAGGACCTACACAAGACACTAGGGGATTTCCACCCTGACTCTAACTCTGACATCAACGCTAACTACAGCTCGTTTCACGAGTGGATTACGGGCGGACTAGACAGTCTTATCCCTGCTAAATGGACAAAAGGTCGTAACTCGCCATCTAACCCCTGGTACAACGACACACTCAAAAATCTACGCAAACAGTGTAAAAAGGCAGAACGCCTCTGGCGTAGGGAATACACTAAAGAAGACAAAGCTAAATATCTTCTGCTACAGAAAACGTATCATAAAGCCATCCGTGCTGCACGGACCGCCTTCTACGCCGACAAAATTGAATCTAGTCCCACCCCCGCGAAAGAAATTTTCAAACTCGTACAAGAACTACAGAGCAGCAAAACACCCCCCCCTACGATCTCCTCTGAGCAACAGTGTGAAGAACTTGCTAGGTTCTTCGTTGACAAGGTGCAGAAAATCTACACCTCCTTCCCCCAGCACGACCCTAATACCATCAGCAATCCCTCCGCTTCTCCTAGCTACTCGACCTTGACCTACATCCCAGAAATCTCCAAAGACATCCTCATCAGACTATGCAATAAAGTCAAGTCTGGCTCCCCCGCAGACCCCATGCGCCCGGCTCAATTCCTAGAATCACTCAACTTCTTCCTACCAGCGTTAACTGCCATCCTGAACCTCTCCTTTACTTCAGCGTGTGTACCATCTGCCTGGAAGCAAGCGTGGGTTTCGCCTATCATCAAGAAACCCACCCTAGATCCATCTAAACCGGAGAACTTTCGTCCAATCTCCCTGCTTCCATGGCTCTCCAAACTCGCTGAAGCGCATGTCAACAGCACTCTATCCCAACATATGGTCAAAAACAACATTCTGGACCCATCACAAAATGGGTTCAGACCAGGCCATAGCACTGAGTCTGCTCTCTTAGCCACCACAGAGCACCTCCGGACGATCTTGGATGCCGGTCAAGGTGCTGCGCTGATCCTTCTGGATCTCAGCGCGGCTTTTGACACGGTATCCCATGTCATCCTTCTTAAACGTCTGGAGACCTTCGGAGTAACGGGCCATGCCTTGGAGTGGTTCAGATCCTTCCTCGAGAACAGGTCCTTTCGAGTTTCTGCCCCCCCCTTTTTATCTAAACCCCACCCTATTGAACAGGGAGTCCCGCAGGGCTCTGCGCTAAGCCCCTCTCTTTTTAATCTTTATGTTCAGCCTCTGGCGGCAGTGGCCAAAGAATGGGGCTTGACATTGGTATCGTACGCTGACGATACACAACTGGCCATCGCCCTTTCAGACGGACCTTCCAACTTTTCCTCTAATTTTAAAAACGGACTCTCTGCGGTCGCCCAATGGATGACCACTAACTGTTTACAACTCAACGGCGGAAAAACAGAGGTGCTTCTCCTTGGCAAAAACACCAGCCTTTGGAATGAGCACTGGTGGCCATCCTCCCTTGGTACCATCCCTCCCCCCAAAACCCTAGTGAAAAACTTGGGTGTCTGGATGGACGACTCACTCAACTTTCGAGCCCACACCAAGAAAGTTGCCGGCACCTGCATTGGCTTACTGAGAAGCCTTAGCCACATACTAGGCTTCTTTGACGCAAAGACCCGCCAACTCATCATCCAAGCCACCATCCTTTCGCGTCTAGACTATGCCAATGTACTCCTTCTTGGCGCCAACAAATGTGAGTTAGCACGACTCCAACGCGTGCAGAACTCGGCCGCTAGAACTCTGGTCGGCCTTCCCCGCAGATGCTCAGCCAGAGCAACCATCAGAAAACTGCACTGGCTCCCGGTTGACTCCAGAATCAAGTTTAAGACCCTCATCATGACCTTCAAAATTCTCAAACTTAACACTCCCCCTCTGCTTCAACCCCTTCTCACTCCCTATGCGCCGCCACGGAACCTAAGATCTTCCAACCAAAACCTTCTTTGCGTCCCACGCATAAAACTCTGCCGCATGGGCGGACGCTCCTTTAGGTTCCTGGGAGCCAAGATGTGGAATGAACTACCACATCATATTCGCGCGATAGACAACCTATCTGCTTTCCGGAAGGCAGCGAAAACTCTTCTATTCCCTTGCCTGTAAACTTCCTCTGTCCATGGTCCCTCTAGCTCAGGATCGGATCTGGGTTTCAGCGCCGGGACGCCTCATTGCCGGGGCAGCTGTAGCGCTTTTACCAAAACATTAAGATAAGATAAGATAAGATAAGACAGCGACTGATACTTTTGTTGTGATTGAAACAGCTGATACAAGAGTTGCTCCCCCTGATAGACTTTTTGAAATTGTCCTGTTAATGGAGGGTGACATACAGCGAACCATTAAAGGGGTATTTTGGGAAAATCTTTCGTCTACAAATGACATTTTGCTTTCGGAGGCTGACTGGCCCCCACTTTTTGTTCTCGCAGCTCCGCGAGGGGAGGAGGTAATCCTCCCCAGTTTCGCGAGCACAGTCTCGAAAGAGGATGCACTGCATTTTGCAGAAGAGTGGGCTCTGGCTCTAGAGCCGGCTGTGTACCGCAATCAATGTGGTTGGGATAAATTGTCCCCATGCCATGAGATTCCTTTGCGGTCTCAGCCACAACCTCAACCTCAATATCCCATACGGCGTGAAGCAAAGGCTTCCGTCGCGGCTATCCTTGAACAATTGGAATATCAAGGTGTATTTGAAACATGTGTGTCACCGATGAATAACCCTCTTTTTACTGTAAACAAACCGGACGGTTCGTATCGTTTGGTATTGGATTACCGGCACTTAACTCGCATTGCCGTAACTGTGCAGTACAGAATACTCACGGCTCTGCCCTAGTGAATAGTCTTGTGCGTAAGCGGTTTAAAACCACGCTTGACATTTCCAATGGTTTTTTATGCCCATCGATTGGATGGTCTAAGTTCCCAATGGACCTCCTTTACTTGCGGCAGTGTCCAAAAACAATTTCTGCGTTTGCATATGGGCTTTAAGAATAGTCCTGGGATTTTTTCTGCCCGCATCGTCTCTCTTTTGGAGAGAATCGACCCAGATGCTTGTTCGTATGTGTATGACATATATCTCACAGACGACGAACTTTGGGAGCATCTGTGTCGAGTCAACGGGATTATTTGTACCTTTGCAAACCTGGGTTACAAATTCAACTTTGCAAAATAGCACATTGCAGAGTACACAGTGTTGTTTCTGGGCTACGAGCTCAACAATGAAGGAAAGGGATTGGCTCCTCACTTCCTGGAGAAATGCGCACAACTGCGCACTCCGACAACACTGAAAAAATTACAATCTTTACTGGGCTTCTTGAATTTCAGGAGGACATACATTCTGGAATATGCCCAGCGTATCAAGCCTTTGTATGCTTTGATACAACCATCTTTTTCCAAATCATTCTGGCTGCCTGAGCATTCGGCTATTCTGCAGTCTTTGCAGGCTGATCTGTTTGCTTCTAAATTCTTACTGACTCGTGATAACCAGACCAACCTGGTGATAAGAATTATTCCTGGGACGGTGGGTTTGACATACCTGTCTTTTAATGAAGGAGACACAGTACCTATTACTTACAAGTCACACTTGTACACTTCGGCTGAATTGCGCTTTTCCACTGTGGAGAAGGTTTTGACGTCTATAGTGATGACAATTCTTAAGGAACGTGTCCTGTCACAGGGAAAGTAAATGTTGGTAGTTAACCCGTGTCCTGCCTTGGAGGCAGTCACGAAAGCCAGTGTACCGAATTCCAAAGCTTTGCACCCTCGGTGGATTCAATGGGCTGCATCCTTGACATCCTAGGATATCACGTTCATTTTTGACGCCTCATTACGGTCGCAGGAGTGCTTACAGTATGAATTCGTTCATCCGGCTCCTTTAGCAATGTGACCCTTGGAGGATTTCCATTGCATCATTTACACTGATGGTTCGGCGCAGGTTGCGCATGGCTCTAAACATACCTACCTTTCCGCATGCGCCATTGTGGTCAGTGCCATGGTGAACGATGAGTTCAAGTCCAGTGTCGTGCACATGCAGACACTAGGGGACTACACTGCACAATTAGCAGAACTTCGTGCTCTGATGCTTGCATTGGAGTACGCTGATCCTAGTGGGACAACTCTTATCGTAAGTGATTCTTACTACTGTGTTCAGTCTTACAATGAAAACTTGTTCTTTTGGATTCAGAATGACTTTCGTGATTCCAAGGGTAGCACAATAAAACATAAGATGATCTGGGTCCGAGTGGCTGAGCTTAAAGAGCAGTTGCCACTTGTGTTTGTGATTCATACTCTCGGCTATCAGCGTGTTGGAGTTCTTGCTGTCGGTAACTTGCTTGCTGATGAAGCAGTGAAATCTGCAGTATCAAAATATTTAGTTGCAGCAGTTACACGTTCCAAAAGTAAAATAGATGATGACATCTTGGCGGCTGTTGCTGCCACTGAGAAGGGAGGTAAATATCCTGCGGGGTTCCCTTCGAAGTACACATACCACTTAAGTTCCGATAAGGTTCCTTATGTGAAAATTCCTGATGTTGAGGAACGGTTGATTCCCAACTTGGATATCAGGGCTACATTGATTACAGCGGCGCATGAAGGTGTGGCGTCTGCGCATGCGGGCGTCTCGGCCACTGTAACTCAGCTACAACAACGATTCTGGTGGCGGGGACTGTACAAACAGATGCGCGATTATGTCCTTCAATGTGACATTTGCCAGCAGATTAAGCCTTCGACTGCTGCGCGTCCGCCACAGACACAGTTGTACATATCTAATAAACCACTGGGTTGCGTTTATTTAGATCACTGCGGTCCTTTTTCTTCTGATACTGCGTATAAGTACATCTTAGTAGCAGTAGATTCATGCACACGCTTTGTGTGGGTATGGCCCCATCGCAGCACTGATTCACGGACTGTCATAAGAGATTTGCGTGTCTTTGTAGGGTTTTTTGCCTGTGGTACCTTCCATTCGGATCAGGGTCCGGCTTTCGCCTCTAAGGCATATAAGGATGCTATGATTTCGTTGGGGGTGCAAGGCAAGTTTACGTCTCCGTACAGACCTGAGGGTAATAGTGTAGTGGAGCGAATGAACCGTGACTTGAAGCAATCTTTGACAGCACAAGTTATAGGCACTGGCAGAAACTGGTTGGCCCATCTCAATGGCGTGCAGCGTGCTCTAAATAATCTCCCTAGAAGGTCTCTGGGTGGGCGGACCCCGTACGAAATGCTCTTTGGTATCAAGATGTATGTCCCTGACCTCGACGGTCTAGACTGCGTGGCCCAAGCCACGGCCTTTGATGTAGATGAACATTGCAATGTTTTACAGGATCTACAAAAGAACAGAGACAGTCTTGCAAGGGGAACATTTGCCCTCCACATCGGATGATGCGTTGCAGATCCCGGTAGTTGGCTGGCTACCCAAAGTTGGAGAACTGGTTCGAGAGAAGATCGATAACAAGAAAGAATTTGGTCCTTCCTATCGAGCACCAGTTCCCGTTCTTGGAGTGAAGGGCACAAGAACAATCATATTACCACCACTTCCAGGTCGTAAGGAAAACAGGTTTATCTCTATTGACAATGTCAATATACACAGGGTGGCCGATTCTTCATAGTATGACACCGGCAGTCTCCTGTCCTTCGATTGTGAGAAATTCTGTATTTGCCACAACTTCTAATGCTGAGCCAGAAGTGGCCCTCGAGATGCCTGCCGTTCCCAATCTTTGATTAGGTACTTTTACAGTTAATGACATTGATGACCTAGACTACGCCTATCCTGCTAATTTGTCGATGCCTGATTTACAAACACGTTTGGCCACAGAATCCCGATTCTCATTTGACTCTGTTTCAGTTAATTCGAAAAAACCCTCACATTTTGCAACCTATGATACATTATTTAAAAAACATTTTTTGATCCCTCCATGGACATATATTTGGCTGGTGCTTTTTTCAGTATACCTTTTTATGTCAATTGGTTTTGTGTTTTATTTTTTCCGTCTGATTGATGGACACTATGTCGAGGAGAGAACATGCATTCAGCATCTTAATGGAACTTTCGCCCCCCTTTCCTGGTCACATTCTGCAAACAGACTGAAGAGAAACTTGAATTTTGTGAACATCACTGCTTGGCCTGTTCTTGATGGGATTGTGTGGGATGCAGTTAAATTTCAAATCCATGGCCCTACTGAAGTGGTTAATGTCCCTAATGTACTCAGAGTGAACATGGGGGATGTGGTGAAACAAAACATACGTTCTGATGATTGGGATGTTCAGGCCGTAGAATCATTATTCTCTGATTTAAAATATTATGCTGCCTTTGATGCTGAAGATTTAT
Organism: Lissotriton vulgaris; assembly: GCF_964263255.1. Taxonomy (NCBI): domain Eukaryota; kingdom Metazoa; phylum Chordata; class Amphibia; order Caudata; family Salamandridae; genus Lissotriton; species Lissotriton vulgaris. Next base: position 38,455 of record NW_028254922.1, on the reverse strand, counting down.
ATTTACAATCTGCTAATTATTGTGAATTATTTTGCTTCCAACATTTTTGTAACCATTTTCTGCATAAAACGAGTTTCAGAAGGGGTACTGTAAATTACACACAGTGGGAACACTGCCCAGTACCATTACAAGGCAGCTCTAGTACATTTTTGAAAGGGAGCATGGGCACGTTAGTCCTTTCTCCATAGTCTTTGCATAATGACGTCTCCCTTTATGAAAGAAGGCCTTACTGATATGCTAACTATATTGTTGTTATGCATCCTTATGCTGTTGTGGCATGTATACATGTTTTAAACTATCTTTGTGTTTGTGTCAGATCTTATTGTGGACAAGTACGAGAGAGTGAGCGAAAAGGTGTGTGTTGTTACCACGATTCCTGAGAGATCCGGTAGTGTTGTGTTCTGGGGTGTCTAATCATTTGTTTCTCCGTTTGTGAGTAGGAGAACAAGTGAGACACTATAGCTAGTCGTTCCTGGGATTGTGGGCACTTAGGGGGTGGGAAGGCTTAGCCCCTTTACACCGAGGTCCCATTTTCCTGTGCATAGTTCTGTATATGTGCAGAATCTCTGCAACAAAACCTTTCATTTATGTTTTGGGTTTTAAAACATAAATAAAAGGCATTGTCATTTACAATACTAATAGCTTAAACTCTCTCAAATGCAAGACCTATTGCATTGCAATAAAAGGCCTTCTTGAGCGCCTGTTAGATTGTAAATATCAGAGGAAGAGACCGGCCTGCAATGTCTTCAAAGTAGTTATAAATAGTGCAGTGAAGAAGATGTGGAAGTGTTGTAAATTACACAGAGACAAAGTGTAAAGTGAGAGTTACATATGATCCGAGCTGTAAACACTAACAAAGTGCTGCAACACCTTTCGCTCTCTGAGTACACTGTCGCGGCTCAGGAGGAAGAGCGGGAGAGGGGGCTATTTACTGCCCTCTCTGTGATTTGAGTGTGCAGTGTAGCATTGAGTAATGTCATTGCTATATTTGGCCTAATAAAAAACACTTCTGCTGTAGTAGGCCCTGGCTTCACCTCCTGGTGCAGGGCGGGTTCTGCTTTATGGCAGGCATGGAGTGAAGGAGGGATGGTCTTGGCTGCAGCACCGGCCTCCTACAGTGCCCCTGCTATTACTAGTGAGCAAGAGGTGCTGCGGTGGTGGTGTTGGTATTGGTAGTGGTAGTATTAGTAGTGCTGGTGGTATTGGTGGAGGTGTTGGTATTGGTGGTGGTATTGGTGGTTTTATTGGTATTGGTGGTGGTAGTACGGGTATTGGTGGTGGCGTTATTGGTTGGGGGGGTGGTATTGGTGTTGGTATTGGTGGAGGTGGTACTGTATTGGTGGTGGTGGTATTGGTGGTGGGGTATTGGTGGTGGTGGTGTTGGTGGTGGTGGTATTGTTGGTGGTGGTATTGGTGGTGGTTTTGATGGTGGAAATATTGGTACTGGTGGTGGTGGTATTGGTGGTGTGGTGGTGTTATTGGTATTGCTGGTGGTGGTGGTATTGGTAGTGGTGGTGGTGGTATTGGTGGTGATAGTGGTGTTGGTGGTATTGGTGGTGGTGCTATTGGTATTGGTGGTGGTGGTGGTAGTATTGACGGTGGTCTTGGCATTGGTGGTGGTATTGGTGGTGGTGGTATTTGTAGTGGTGCTACTGGTGGGTGGTATTGGTGGTGGTGATATTGGTGGTTGTAGTATTGGTGGTGGATGTTTTGGTGGTGGTGTTGGTGGTGGTGTTGGTGGTAGCCGTATTGGTGGTGGTGGTATTGGTGTTGGGGTATTGGTGGTGTGGTGGTGCTATTGGTATTGCTGGTGGTGGTGGTATTGGTAGTGGTGGTGGTATTGGTGGTGATAGTGGTGGTGTTGGTATTGGTGGTATTAGTGGTGTGGTGGTGCTATTGGTATTGCTGGTGGTGGTGGTATTGGTAGTGGTGGTGGTATTGGTGGTGATAGTGGTGGTGGTGGTATTGGTGGTGGTGGTATTAGTGGTGGTATTGGTGGTGATATTCGTGGTGATGGTGGTATCGGTGGTGGTGGTGGTAATGTTGGCGGTATTGATGGTGGTGGTATTGATAGTCGTGGTATTGATGGTGGTGGTACTAGTATTGGTGATGGTGTTGGTGGTGGTGTTGATGGTCGTGGTGTTGGTGGTATTGCTGATGGTGGTATTGGTGGAGGTAATGATGGTGGTGGTGGTAATGATGGTGATGGTGGTATTGGTGGTTTTGGTAGTGGTAGTGGTATTGGTGGTGGTGTGATGGTGGTATTGGTTGTGGTGTTGATGTTGGTGGTGTTTTTGTGGTGGTATTGGTGATGGTGGTATTGATGGTGATATTGGTGGTGGTACTGGTATTTGTGGTGGTATTGGTGGTGGTATTAGTGGTGGTATTGGTGGTGGTGGTATTGGTATTGGTGGTGGTAGTATTGACTTTGGTATTGGCATTGGTGTTGGTATTGGTGGTGATGGTGGTATTTGTGGTGGTATTGGTGGTGGTGGTGGTGGTATTGGTGGTTGTAGTATTGGTGGTGGGTGTTTTGGTGGTGGTGTTGGTGGTGGTGTTCGTGGTAGCAGTATTGGTGGTGGTAGTGGTATTGGTGGTGTTGATGGTGGTGGTATTGGTGGTGGTGGTGGCATTGGTAGTGGTATTTGTGATTTTGGTGGTAGTGGTATTGATGGTGGTGGTATTGGGGGTGGTGGTATTGGTGGTGGTGGTAGTGGTATTGGTGGTGGTGGAGGTATTGGTGTTGGTGGTATTGGTGGTGGTGTTGATGATGGTGATATTGGTGGTGGGGGGGTTGCTAATAAAACCGGCTTTTGAAAGTAACCCGCTTTAGTACAGATGACATGTAATACAGATGTGCTACTATTAGCGTCAGCTCATTAGCACAGGATTATGTGCTACCTAGAATTGACAGGACTTAATTTGCTAATTATTTTTAAATCCATTTTACTTGGAGTGGGGGTTGAAACACACACAAGATAATGCCAGGTTAAAGTGATTGAAAGCTTCTTAAAAAATACACAAGCCATTTCAGCTGAAGCAATGCATGTCCGGCCTGCAGTGAGAGAAATTCAATAAAGTAAATAGTGCTTACAGACTAAATAACAAGTCCTGTGTAACAGCTGAAGTAAAAGGACCAGTCACCATGGGAGGGTACAAATGAAGACAATGCCATACTAAGGAGTGACTAACAAACCTATTAACGAATCTGAAGGCAGCATTTACGAAAGACAATGACACATGCCAATGAAAAATATGAGGAGAGAATGAGCGCAGCTTCTCTCCCATACTCTACTATAGCAGTCTTGCAGAGCGAGTAGTGAATGCGTGCTGCCGCTAGGCTTGACCTAAAAAACTGGAGGGTTTTGTACAGATTGATATTACCCGGATGAAGGATAATAATAAAGTGATCAACAGTAACAATGCCTTTGTTTGAGTAAAGATATCAACAAATCTAGTAAACACCATGTGAGAAGATGGCCTGGTATATAATGCTCACTAACTCTAGTGATCACTTTGTACCATGCCAAGCAACCCTTATGATGATTGGTTGTAAGTCAACCTTATAGACCAGTTATCCTAGTGGTAACATGGACAAAGCAGTCTTAGGCTAAACTCTGAAAGGCATGTGAAGCCAGCTGTATTACCATACACAACCCCCTTGAATACCAAATGAAAGGACACCACACAGATATATATTGAAAATATATATTGATTTATTAACTAAACGTATCCCCTGGACTCTTTATGAGCACAGAAGCACAAGCGTTAAACGCAAGACAGTTTAAAATACACAAACGTTGCACAATATGGATGAGCCCTAGGGGCCACCTAAACCATATACTAAGAAAGTGGTATAAGAGATACCAATCGGAAAGGAAACAGGCCTAGGGCCTTGGGAATCGCTGGAGCTATTCGAGACTAGCAGTGACTAAGTCGGGAAAGGCCTGCGGGACTCGGGTGCAGTGTTTAAAGTGCACGCACTCACCAATGCAAAGTCTATGGTGCGTAAAAAGTACAAAGTTAGTTAGTTCGGAACCTTCCGAGTGACCTATAAAGCTGAAACTTGAGACACAGGCCCTAGAAGTGAGTACCAGTGTAGGAACACCGGCGGAGCTGAGTTACCTCACCCACAAGAAGCGGGTGCACAGGGTCGAAGTAGTGTCGGGTTTCGTCACGCTGGTCGATGGTGCTTGGAGCTGAAGATGCTGCAGGTGGCTCGAAGTGAAGAGTTCTGGTGGATCCAAGGGTGGATCTGAAGATGTGAAGACCTGAAAGCAGAGGGGACAATGTTCAAAGTCACTAGCCAGTGACTACCGTGGCACCAGATTGGAACCAGGCGATGTCGGGTGCAAACAGGCATTGAGGTGTAGCTTCTCTCTGCAGCCACGTGGACACCGGGGGTCGAGGACGTCCAGGAGTCGGTCATGAGCTGTCCCACGCAGGCTTCTCGCTGTTGACGGTGTCGGCAACTTGATTGTAGCAAACAGGCCTTGGTTAATGCAAGCCACGCAGGAATCAAGAAAGGCTTGTTACTCGGACCAGCAAGGTCTGAGCAGGGGCTTCTTTTCACAGGAGCTAGGGCATGTCTGGAGCAACCAGACCCGCAGTGTAATTTGTAGTTGTAGTCACCAAGATGGCCGCTGACCACGTGGCTAGTGGACGGGATGGTGCGTCGAGTGGCACAATGCAAAAGGGCCCCACGCAGATCGTGGAGATGCTGGGGGGCTGATCTTCGGTGCACGGGCTGCTCGGTGGTGGGGGTTCTCAGTCCCCAAAGCACAACGTCGAGGATGCCTCTGGTGCTGCACTGTCAGCTCTTCGGGTGTCTTCCAAGAAGTCAAGTCCCACGTCTCTCGGTGCCTCCACGGGTCCCTTCTTTGCAGAGACTGTGGATCGGGCTGTGAGAAGTCTGGGTCTTGTCAGGCTCTGGGCTCGGGCTTCAGCGGGAGGCGGCGGCAAAGCAGACAGCGAATCGCTGGTTGGTACCTGTATTCACAGGGTGGCCACTCCTAGGCCACAAGGGAGATTCTCTTCAGTCTTCTGAGCAGCAGAATGTCGAAGTCCAGTCGTCTTCTTAGTTTCAAGTTGATTCAAGTCAAGTCAAGTCAAGTCAAAACATTTATATAGCGCACTACATACCCAGAGGGTTTCAAGGCGCTTAGGAAGGGGAGGAGGATTATTTGTCAAATATCCACGTTTTAAGCTGCTTTCTGAACGCTAGGTGATTCTGGGTGAGGCGAAGGTAAGCGGGGAGTGAGTTCCATGTTTTGGCAGCCAGGTATGAGAAGGATCTGCCTCCCATGGTGGTCTTGTTGATGCGAGGTACAGTGGCGTAGGCTTGGCTGGAAGAGCGAAGTTGGCGGGAGGGGGTGTAGAAGGACAGTCGAGAGTTGAGGCATTCTGGTCCGATGTCGTAGAGTGATTTGTGTGCGTGGGTTAGCAGTCGGAAAGTGATTCTCTTATTGACGGGTAGCCAGTGGAGGTCTTTAAGGTGACCAGAGATGTGTTCGTTGCGTGGGATGTCTAATATGAGCCTGGCTGAGGCGTTTTGGATTCGTTGTAGTTTCTTCTGGAGTTTAGCGGTGGTACCTGCGTAGAGGGTGTTTCCGTAGTCCAGTCGGCTCGTGACTAGAGCGTGGGTGACTGTTTTCCTTGTTTCGGCGGGGATCCAGCGAAATGTTTTTCTGAGCATGCGAAGAATGTTAAAACAGGAGGAGGATACGGCGCTGACTTGTCTGTTCATTGAGAGTGAAGAATCCAGGATGACGCCAAGGTTCCGTGCGTGGTCTGTCGGGATGGGTGCATTTCCGAGGGCTTCCGGCCACCAGGAGTCGTCCCATGCAGAGGGGGATTTCCCTAAGATGAGGACTTCTGTCTTGTCTGAGTTCAGTTTCAGACGGCTTTGTTTCATCCATTCGGCGACTTCTTTCATTCCTTCGTGTAGGTTAGTTTTGGCGGTGCTGGGGTCCTTGGTGAGAGATAGGATCAGTTGAGTGTCATCCGCGTAAGAGATGATGTTGAGGTTGTGTTTGCGGGCGATGGCCGCGAGAGGACTCATGTATACGTTGAAGAGGGTGGGACTGAGTGAGGATCCTTGTGGTACGCCGCAGATGATTTCAGAGGCCTCGGATTTGAATGGTGGGAGGCGGACCCTCTGTGTTCTTCCGGTGAGGAACGACGTGATCCATTCCAGTGCCTTTTCTTGGATTCCGATGTTTCTGAGGCGTTGTAAAAGGGTTTTGTGGCAGACAGTGTCGAAGGCTGCAGAGAGGTCGAGGAGGATGAGGGCGACTGTGTCTCCATTGTCCAGTAGAGTTCGAATGTCGTCTGTTGCTGCGATGAGGGCGGTCTCAGTGCTGTGTTTGGCTCGGAAGCCAGATTGTGAGGGGTCGAGTGATTTGTTGGCTTCGAGGAAGGCGGCGAGCTGGTTGTTGACAGCTTTCTCGATGACTTTGGCCGGGAATGGAAGAAGCGAGATGGGGCGGTAGTTTTTGAGTTCGGTGGGGTCTGCTGTTGGTTTTTTCAGAAGGGCGGTGAGTTCAGCGTGTTTCCAGTCTTCTGGGAAGGTAGCGGAGTTGAAGGAGCAGTTGATGACGTCTCGGAGGTGCGGAGCTATGACGGAGTCTGCTTTGTTGAAGATGTGGTGAGGGCATGGGTCTGTGGGGGATCCAGAGTGGATGGAATTCATCAGGCGGATGGTGTCCTCAGTGGAGATTAGGTTCCAGGCGTTAAGGGTGTTAACGGGGGGAAGATGGTCAGCTGATGGTAGGGTGGGTTGGCTTCCGGCTTGGTTGTCAAAGCTGTTGTGGATGTCTGCAATCTTGTTGTGGAAGAATGAGGCTAGGGAGTCGCAGAGGGCTTGAGAGGGGGTGATGTCGTTGGAGTTGGCCGAGGGATTGGAAAATTCCTTGACGATGTTGAAAAGTTCCTTGCTGTTGTGGGCGTTGTTGTCGAGTCGATGATCTGCTGTGCAATGGCACTGCTCCCACTCTTATTCCCAATCTGAGGGGTGGATCACCTACTAGGTCCCTCCTCTGGGTGGAACCAGGAAGGGGGGCGGTTAAGCCCCCTTTCCTTTGTCCAGCTCCTCGCCAGGCCTGGGTCTGGAAAGTCCCAGGACCGGTTTGGACTGGCTTATGCACGGGGACACCTTGTGTGCCCCGGGCATGTCTCAATCTATTGCCCTGTCCTACCCAATACACAAAACCCTGTCTGGGGTGGTGCTCGCACCTCCCAAGGCAGGAAACCCTTTGTCCAAGCCTCCCTCGCTGGAAGGACTCCCAGCAGCAGGAGGTCAGACTTGTGTCTGTGGTGGCAGCATCCATTTTGTGATGCTGAAGCTCTGGTTAACTTTAACCGGGGTTAAGGCTACACACATTTTGTGTCCCTCTAGAAGGGTGGAATGCTATCCCCATCGACAGAACTGTCGAGGGGATAGTATTCCAATTCGTATGACACCTTACTCGACATGTTTTGATAAAGCCAAACCAAAGATAGCATATAACCGCGAGGATTATAATGCACTTAAGAGTATATGGTATGGCAATGTCGTAATTGGCTTGGCTGCGTTAGCGATTAGCTGAACCTACACGTTGTCCTCCTTAACTTGGCTATATACGAAAACGCCATTTTGAATGTTGCGGCGGCCATCTTAGACCATAAGCGGCCTCGTGGCCGGTGTGCCCTTTAGTCCGTTGTCCGTTCCACTGACCACTCCAGTCTGCCCAGCAACAGGCTATTTTTAGTACTGGTCAAGCCGCACATGCGCAGTTCTAGCTGACCAGTAAGCCCTCAGGAATGTGCGCCAAACTGACCAGCGGAGGTGTGCCCCCTCCAATGAGCTGGCAGTATTCCAAAACATGACCATATATGTCCTTAAAATGTGTTCTAACTTGTGCCGCCTATCTTTTATTGCCCCAAAACTGTATATAAATCGGGGTCACACCAGTGTTCGGTGTGATACCTCTTGCATTACCGAAGGGTGTTGTTTGAGTGTACCACCACCCCATGGGGTCTTAATAAACTTGTTCTTTGCCTTTTACAGTTTCCGTGCCAACAGTTCTTGAGTGTAAGTGGGTTATCTTCGGAGCATGTAGGCCTTGGGAACCCTGTTTACTTCAAATTGGCGACCACGAAGGGACTCATCGGCGACTCGGATGCCCGAAGGAGAGGTCGTGACGAAGGCTTGGAAACTCGCCATGGACGCGCGCTGCCACGAGTGACCCGAGTCTTGGCTCCCACGGTGTTTTTTCCTTTCCTTCCGATCTGACCTTCCAGGTGGCGCCGGTCTCCGACTGAGTTTTCGAGTGTCTGCATCGCTGAGAAAGTGCCGTTTGGCTGATTTGGCTTACAAGACCTTGGCAGTTGGAATCTGGACATTTGAGAATTTGGGTAAGCTTTGTGTTCAGTAAGGTAGTCTTCGGACGTTTACTGAAATTCTGTGATTTGTGATCGGTAAGGCAGTCCTCGGACGCTTGCCGAAGTCCTACGATCTACGTTTTGATTTGAGTTAGCTAACATTGTGAATTTGTGATCTTTGAACTTATATGTGTAGTGCACTTCACATAGGCAGGCATGTAGAGATGTTTCTCTACCTTTGTTTTTTTCCTCTGAGCGGCACAATCGTGTGAAGTACTGTAAGTGCCATTTTGTACGGTGTCACGCTTTCGTGATACTTTTCGAACATTCCTGTTTTGAGCACACTCCGAGGGATGTGCTGTCTTAGCGAGAGGGTACCACAATTAGGTTAGCGGAAGCACAGCCGGCTCCCCCAGAGGGAACACCAAACCGTGAAATTTACATTAAACATGGCCTTCCCCCTATTATGTACAGTAAATTATGGCATAAGTATACAAAGGCCGATCCTGAATTGCAATGGCCTCTACATGGGTCGTTCGATTTACGTAAAGTACAGTTTGTAGAGCAATGTTTGTTCCAACGCAGGTCTAGACAAAACATGTTTGATTGTGTGCGAATGTGGGAGAAAGCGGTGCGCGAGCGAATGAAGCGTGAGGTGGCCTTGGCGGACAAAGAGCAGCGCAAGGCTGCTCGGGATAAGGCTTTACAGCTTGAGGAAAAGGAGGCTCAGGAGAAGAAAGAAAGGGAGGAACGGGAACGTAAATTGCAGACGACTGGTCAATTTCCTATCCGCCGACCACTTTATCCTGTCCTTAATAATGAAATTGATGATTTTTCTTTGTTAGATCGGTCACCGCCTCCGTATGTTTCGCCGACGGCCCCAGCTGCGGATTCAGAGGACGATGGACAGGATAAGTTGGACCAAAAGGGTGTATCTGCTCTCAGGTTTACTGCGGCGAGGTCCGCTCATTTGCGTAGTTGGGCTCGTAAAGTGAATAAGAATTGTGTTTCTCAGGAGCAGTTGCTAACAGAAAAGAAAGCGTGGTCGGATCTTGAATTAATGTATTTTCTGTCTAGTTTGGCGGATGAAGTTGTAGGCGCGTATCGTGACCTTTCAGACACGTTAGAGCCTAAATCGTTGTCAGTGTATCGTGAGAATTTGGCTAAAGGTGATTTTGATCTTTCAGATGTTGACGACCTATTCCAGCAACTGATCAAGCTGCGGGATGAGACAGCCGGATTGCGGGAAGAGCGGAAAAGGAGGCAAAAGGAGTCCGACTCGAGAAATAATGGGCAGATTAAGGAGTGCTCTCTCCGTGGTTCAGATAAGAGTTCTGCATTGCATGTTATGCCTATGCGTGAAGCCGCGCCTTTGTATGTTCCACCTAAAGGGGAAGGTACGGATGATGATAAATCGTCAAAGGATGCGAAAGGGTATTTTGTGTATAATTGGGTATATACGCCGTGGAATAGAGCAGATGTTATGGCATTGAAAAATTCTCTACCTGATCTTCGAAAAAATCCGGCGGCATTTTATGAAGGGGTGGAAGGGGCTATTTCGTCTTGTGTGATGACTCTTGTGGATATAGATTTGTTCTTTGGGTTAATTTTACCACCTGATATGTGGAGGCAGATTCGTAAAAATAATGATGAAACAATATTGGGGGGCACATGGAAAGAAATAAATGCTGCCGATTTAGATAGGGAACCGGCATGTAAGCCTTGTCAGTTAATTCTAGATCTTCCGGCAGCTATTTTGATTAAATTAAAGACGCTTGTTCCCTCTAAAAAGATCGATTGGACTATGTTAACGTCGTGCAAACAGAAACCTGATGAAACGGTCTCAGATTTCTTTACACGCTTCGAGGAGGCATTTCATGATTACAGTGGTCAATCCTTAACAGACGATACGGGTCGGCATCTGTTTGTAGATAAGTATGTGGCTAATCTCCTACCGGAGATTGCAAAGCGATTGAAGTCGAGTGAAAGTTCCTGGTCCACAGCGACCTCTGCGTCCTTGTTAACTATGGCTCAGTACTATGAGCGGCAGGAATTGGAGGCTAAAGAAAGTGTAGAGAAAAAGGTGAAGGAATTGAAAACGAAGGTGATGTTGGCGCAGGTTCGGGGAACACAGGGTAGAGGGAATGATAGAAGTAGACGGGGTGGAGGAAATACGTCGTATGGTCGTACGGACATAGCGGAGGATCAGTGTGCTTATTGTAAGGAGTTTGGGCATTGGGCCGAAGATTGTCCGGTACTTCGTGAACAGCGTAGTCAGCGTGGTCGAGGAGGCGGAAGGTCAAGAGGAGGTTATACGGGAGCGAGAGGTGGCGGAAGTGATCGTGGAAAGGTTGAGGAGAGGGGCCGTGGCCAGGATGAACGAAATACCTTTGATAGGCGGAATCAATATCAGATTTCGGAGGGAGAGAATGTGGAACACCAGGATTATGTGCATGCCTAGGACTGCGTAGGATGGGGTAAGGAATCAGTTGAAGTGCCGGTAGATCAGCAGGGTCCATATGTAACAGCGGGTATTCTGGGTTCTACTGATCAATTTCTAGTCGACACAGGAGCTACACGTAGCGCTTTGTCGAAAAACTTGGTTCCGAGGGCTCCCCTGTCTGGCGAAATGATTACATGTGTAGGGTTTGATGGCACACCCTCCCCCAGCCCATTGTCCAAGCCCCTTGCACTATGTCTTGACAAATACTTTAGTTTTGGTCAATTTTTGTTATCACCCCATACCCCGGACAATATCCTGGGTATTGACTTGCTTAAATATTTTCGGGCGACAATACGTTGCGCTCCGGAGGGAGTGCGGGTTATCTTGAATGACAATTATCCTGATCCCGACAGGTTTTACGCCATCTCAGATGTTTCAGCTTTGGCCTCTCTCCCGCACACGTTATGGGCGACCTCAGACACGGATGTGGGAGAGATGCGTATTCCACCGATACATATTACTGTCAAGGAGGGAGCCCCTCTACCACGAGTGCCACAATATAAGATCTCAAGAGAAGGTGAAATTGCATTGACACATATTGTTCAGGATTTGATTTCAGCAGGGGTTGTGGAGGAGGTCCCTTATAATGTTTGCAACAGTCCTATTCTTCCGATTCTTAAGAGAGACACTGACGGCAAAATCTACCGTTTTATTATTGATTTGCGGGAGATCAACAAAATTGTCATTCCCCAATACCCAGTGGTGTCTGATATTACGACCTTGCTTACCTTGGTTCCACCGACAGCCACCACGTTCAGCGTTATTGATTTAAAGAATGCGTTCTTTTCCATCCCTGTTCATCCTGATAGCAGATACCTGTTTGGCTTTACGCTCAATAATAAATCGTATAGATTTTGTCGTGTTCCCCAAGGATATACTGAAAGTCCTAGCATCTACAGCCAGGCTTTGAAAAGGCAGCTGGATTGTTTTAAATTGCAGTCTGGCGTTGCGCTCGTCCAGTACGTGGATGACCTTCTGCTTGCCGCTGACTCTTATGCTCAATGTGAACAGAGTACACTTGCGTTGCTTTCCTTTTTGGCACAAAACAATCATAAGGTCTCCAAGAAAAAGCTTCAATACTGTAGACCCCAGGTGACCTATCTCGGTCATCTGTTGTCTAAGGAGGGGCGTGCATTAACATCTGATCGAATTCAAGCAATTTTAGACACACCAGTCCCCCGCACGCAGAGAGATGTACGTGCCTTCATAGGGTTGACGTCCTTCTGTAGACAATGGATCATGGGTTTTTCACATATCATAAAACCTTTGCTAGCGTTACTGTCCAAAGCTACACCAATGCTCCTTGAGTGGACAGATGAATGTCAGAAGGCTTTTGAGCAGTTGAGGCAGGCCCTTTGTTCCGCACCCGTGCTAGGTACACCAGACTACACGAAACATTTCACATTGTACGTGCACGAGAATGATGGGTGTGCATTGTCAGTATTAGTGCAATTACACGGGGATAAGCAGAGACCATGTGCATACTTCTCTGCCATTCTGGATCCTGTAGCGCGAGGGTTGCCTGGGTGTTTTCGAGCGGTAGCAGCAACAGCAGTGGCCATACGACAGAGTGAGGGAATAGTGTTATCACACAAACTGTTGGTGTTAGTTCCTCACGCAGTAGATGCCCTACTAAACCAAACAAAGACCCAATATCTTACGAGTGCACGGCTAACAGGATATGAGCTGACACTTTTGGCGCCACATATTACACTGAAAGATGCGCTACTTTGAACCCTGCCACTTTATTGCCCTATCCGGCCGAGGAGGGTCAGGAAGAAAAACATCACAACTGTGTTTTCCTGACCGAGGAACAGACAAATGGTCGTGTCGACTTACAGGATGTGCCACTTCCAGATGTGGATGGGGAACTGTGGGTTGATGGATCGTGTTTAAGACTGCCAGATGGTACGACTTCCGCAGCCTATGCGATCACGACGCTTAAGACGGTGGTAGAAACAGCTAGGATACCACAAAAGTCGGCTCAGGCAGCAGAGCTGATAGCCTTAACAAGAGCCTGCGAATTGAGTGCTGGTTTATGTGTGAACATATACACGGACAGCCGGTACGCCTTTGGAGTGGCACATGACTTCGGGCTACTCTGGAGAGAACGTGGGTTTTTGACATCGCACGGGGAGCACATTATGCACGGAGAGCTAGTGCGTGATCTCCTAAATGCGTTGCTTGGTCCTAAGAAAGTAGCGATAGTGAAGTGCAGTGCCCAGAAAAAGATCACGGATAAAGTGGGCCAAGGAAATGCCTTTGCAGACAGCATAGCAAGACAAACGGCTATGTCCCGAACTAGCTCCCCCATGTACGTGATACAATCGCAGGCTGAGCGATGGAGTGATGCTAGAGCAGAAATACTGGATATTCAGAAATCAGCTACTGAATCTGAACTTGCGGCATGGGCAGCAGATGGGGTACTAGATGACGAGGGTTGTTGGAGAAGCAAAGACATGGAGAGGTGGAAATTGCCTGCGGCTTACTTACAGGCGATGGTCCAGATGACACATGGACTGGCTCATGTCGGAGCTCTTGCAATCACTCGGCTTTTAACACGAGTTTGGGAACATCCCGAGATTGCTAATACTGCAAAGAGAGTAGTGCAGACCTGCCTGGTATGTTTGCAACACAATCCTGGAAAGGGGATCCATACTCCGAAAGGAGGGTTCGTTCCGCCTTCTGCACCATTTGAGGTACTCCAAATGGATTACATCCAACTCGAGAGCTGCAACAACCTGAAGTACGTCCTAGTGGTGGTATGTGCTTTTAGTAAATGGGTTGAGGCCTACCCCACGAAAGACAACACGGCTCTGACAACAGCTAAGGTGTTGCTTAAGGAATTCTTTCCTCGCTTTGGAGTTTGTAAATTTCTGTGGAGCGATAATGGGCCTCATTTTGTTGGAAAGATTGTGGAATATGTACTGAAGGGGTTAGGGATTCAGCAGAAGTTCCACGCTGTATTCCACCCTCAGTCAGCAGGTCTGGTCGAGCGGTACAATGCGACGTTGAAGCTTAAGCTGGCCAAAATTGTGGCGTCTACATCGTTGAAGTGGCCAGATGCTTTGCCGCTAGCACTACTCTCTCTTAGATCAGTACCCCACTCACGAACTGGCCTTACGCCTTATGAGGTGGTGTTTGGGCGCCCTATGAATATCTGGGGGGTGCCCAAGCCGCGATTAATACATGATGTGCCTTGTGTTATGATGAATGACTATCTGGCACGATTAACAAATGATTTGCTCTCTATTCATCAACAGGTTCGAGAAGCGCTCCCTGACAACTCTACTGGAGAGGGCCATGATCTCCGCCCTGGTGACCACGTGATGATTCGCTCGTTTGAGAGAGCAAGCAGTCTGGAGCCCAGGTGGAAGGGCCCCGAACAGGTCCTCCTTGCAACCCGCACCGCTGTACGAGTGACCAACAGGAAGCGGTGGGTGCATTCGACACATTGTCGCCGTGTCTCTCCGGATCTGGTGACTCCTGCTGTGCTGACTGATTACAAAGAGATCTTGGAGAAAGAAAAGAGCCCAGCTGTGACGTCGGCCGAAGTTGAGGGAGCCTTCCCGGACCAAGCTGCTGCCGGACGAGAGCGCTACAACTTGCGTCCTCGATAAGAAGATTTTTTGTATTTTTTAAGACTGGTTGGTTACCGCTCCAGGTTTGTGAAACGGAAACCGGGAATTCCAAGGGGGGTGGATCAGTTCAGCCAGTGTAGCGACACCCGTCTTGGCCCGGAGAAGAAAAAAACGGCTACCTCGGAGTTCAGCACCGCATTTTTCTTTTTCTTTAGGTATACACGCATGTGTATCTGAGACTTTGTGAACAATTTGTGCTATTTGAGACTTTGCACGAACATTTCTGAACTATGGCATCAACGGCATCACGAGATAAAAAAGTATTGGGTGCCTTTCTCTTTGTCTTGACCATTGTGGTGATAGCTGTCATAGCCTGGGTAGTCGAACTTGTGGTGCCTGTACGTGAACATTTGCTGCCGACTACCCCGGCTCCGTCTGAACATTTTCACTTTACACTGCCCTTCCATGAAGAACGACACCGACAAACGTATTTAAATAACAGCTTCATTCAGATTCTTCACCACACACATAACATGACCAATACCTCAAATTGCTGGGTGTGTGGGATGTTGCCAGGGCACCAGAAGAGAGGGGGCACCCCACTTATTCCACTCCCGTTTTCACACAATGGATCATGCAACGCTTGGTACACCCTCCTCTTTACTTTGAGATGGCCAACAAAAGGGGGGGTGCTTTTCCGCTTGAATAAAGTATGTTCCCATGACAAGGATGGGTTTCCACGGGCTGAGGGCACTCGATTTGAATGGGAGGAGTATAGGCCTGATAATGTGTCTGCCCCACGTGTGTACAGCAACCAGCGGAATATTAATGTATCTAGTGAACATGTTATAAATGTCATTGCTACAAAAACCGATCTATGTATCAGGAATAAGGGCTCGATTGCAGTGGGGAAAAGCGAATTTAATACTACTCTCACTTTTGATAGCCCGAATGGCATTTCATTTGTTGCATCACGAAATACGTATTTTATTTGTGGAACGAAGGGTTACCATCAGCTTCCGTTGGGGTGGTTGGGCACGTGCTACGTAGCGTTTGTGTTACCTCCTGTATTCATTGCCCCACCAATGTATCACAACGATTATACCTTGTATCACGACTTTGTCTTGAATAGGGTTAAGCGAACTGTTGTTCTGGATGACATTGACCAGACGGACACTGCTTTGCAACAGTATGTGGACTTTAATTTAGGACTATTCTCCTTTGTGGGGGCTGCATTGAATAGCCGGAAAATAAGACGACTGACACGTGTTGTCGAGGCTGTAGGGAATGACACTGCCATTGCCCTGGGGAACATTACCGAGGAACTACAGATCTCCAGGATTGTTACGCTTCAAAACAGGATGGTGTTGGATGTCGTTTTGGCTGATCGTGGGGAGGCATGTAGAATTATCGGAAGCAGCTGTTGTGTATATATTCCGGACAATTCTCCATCTGTTTATGATGCCATCTCCAAGCTTCACAAGATTGCAGCTGAAATACACCCGGACAATGGAACTTGGACACTTTCGGGATGGTTCTGGTCCATGCTTGCTACTTGGGGCTGGAAACTGTTGACGATTTTGTGTATAATTGTGGGAGCAATGTTTTTCATATGCCTATGTATTCAATGTGGCCCAGCTTTATGTTCCATGTGTTTATCAGCCTGTATACCATCAAGACGAGCTCTTGCTCATGACAAATTGATGCTTCATAAGGAGGTAACACAAATCATGTTAATAGACATCGAGGACGAACATCCTGATTATGTTCACTATGAGGTAGATTCAGCTAAACGCTAAAAGGGTCGTCTGTCATAATTGGCTTGGCCGCGTTAGCGATTAGCTGAACCTACACGTTGTCCTCCTTAACTTGGCTATATACGAAAACGCCATTTTGAATGTTGCGGCGGCCATCTTAGACCATAAGCGGCCTCATGGCCGGCGTGCCCTTTAGTCCGTTGTCCGTTCCACTGACCACTCCAGTCTGCCCAGCAACAGGCTATTTTTAGTACTGGTCAAGCCGCACATGCGCAGTTCTAGCTGACCAGTAAGCCCTCAGGAATGTGCGCCAAACTGACCAGCGGAGTTGTGCCCCCTCCAATGAGCTGGCAGTATTCCAAAACATGACCATATATGTCCTTAAAATGTGTTCTAACTTGTGCCACCTATCTTTTATTGCCCCAAAACTGTATATAAATCGGGGTCACACCAGTGTTCGGTGTGATACCTCTTGCATTACCGAAGGGTGTTGTTTGAGTGTACCACCACCCCATGGGGTCTTAATAAACTTGTTCTTTGCCTTTTACAGTTTCCGTGCCAACAGTTCTTGAGTGTAAGTGGGTTATCTTCGGAGCATGTAGGCCTTGGGAACCCTGATTACTTCAGCAATATCCTGGAAGAGCTAAGGGAATGGTTCCCGACAGCTGCAGACAGGCTCAGCTCATGCTAGAGCACCAGCTCACATATTTCCAAGCACTCTGCCTCCAGGATTGATGAGGCCTTCCATAGGAGTGGCTGATAGGAACATATGTGTCCAGTTTAAGGTTAGATATAGGGATACTATATCTAAGTAAGAGGTGATTACACCAACTTACCCCAGCTGAGTGATCAGCCAGTTGTGTCAAATATGGAGGCCAGGCCAGGGGTGGCACAATACATGCTGCAGCCCCTGGTAGGCCTTGGAAACACCTATGCCCTGGGTACCTAGGGTACACTGTTACAGGGTCCAATAAGGTGAACCAGTTCTAATTCGTAATGCACCTAAGGTACATGGAGACCATTTTAAGGAGAGAGCAATCAGCCTGGGGCCCTGAATAGCAGGATCCCAGGCCAACTATGTCAAAAACCAGCTAAACACTAGGCAAAAAGTTTGGGGGTAACCATAGTCAGATATCCACCTTCCTACACACCACACAAATATAATTGCAACAGTGAAAAAACAGTAGTGACTTAGAAAAGGGAGAGAAGCGTTTTCTCTGAAGGAGTTTACAATTAAAAAGAGCCTGCCACACATTAAATATTTTGAAAAACACATTATGGTGAGGTGTATTATATCGATCTGGGACGTGACTGATGATGGAATGTGAAATAAACCCACGCCTAACTAGTGACTGCGTGGGCTTGAAAATCACTGCCTTATCTTCACGCGACAATCCAATTGTAATTGAAGGCAAACGGCTTGAAGCTATATCTCTTTATCTAGGCGCTGAACAAACATGGGTAACTTTTTAATTAAAAATAAATGTTTTTTAAACCGATATAAGCACATTGTATCATGCGTTTGTAAAGCCTTTTAATTCTGATGAAGGTATATCACTTTGTACTTCTACTTTCGCGTTCTTGAAAATTATGCACATATCGACATTTTTGTCACCACCTTCACCCTCTGCTTCTTGCACCTGCCCCCTAATTGCAACCAGTATGTGAATGCTTCGAAGAAGTCAACCATTGTGAAGTATGCTGTTCATATCCTCCAGGCAGTTCGTTAAGAAGGGTAGATTATTTGAATGGTTAAATGAGTGAATGTATGGAGGGGTGCTATGAAGTGTGCTTATGTACTTCTTGCATTTATAACTTGGTTGGCAACCCGTCCATTCATTCTTATGATGTGTGTTCATGAAGTCAGTGCAGAAACTAAATATACAACATCCGGCATTACAAATTTGTGATCACGTATGTATTTTGAAAACCCTTGCTTTGTGCTGCTGAGGTCCTTAAAACGTCAAAATAACATGTCAGAGGGGAATCTGGAAACCAGTTGGCGACTAACAAAGCCAGCAAATGGAATGGCACTTGTCGCTGAAGGCCAGGGCATGCCCAGGAGGCTGGTACCTTAAAAGAATGTATCATGAGGGATGTTGGTCCCTCCAAATGTAACATGAGGGAAGTATGTACCACACGCCAGCTTTGTCTCTGGAGTGCAGTCTTAGCGGTCCCCAAGGGAGAGCACGGACACACTTCTCTGAAAATGAAGATGCCATACATGTTTCTGAGGCTGCCCTCTACCATGCCCATCCAGGGATTTTTCTGTCTGGCTGCCGGGACATCAGGCAGGGGAGACTGCCCAAAATGGACCGGCCCATACTCTCTAGAACGGCAGTACTACCTTGCCGCATGTACCGCTGCTGGCCTACCTTTATAAAGAGCTGCCGACTAGCGCCCACTGTCCCTTCATTTCAGGGCGCTTTGCTTCTTCATGGGCTGCGCACACTCTTCCATGGTGGCGCACTTTGTGTCTTTCCTGACCTGTTATGCCGCTTCCCTCTTTCGTGCTGCAGTTCCAAGCAGCGCCAGGAAGCTGGCACCACTGAGGTGAAGCGCTAAATGCAATATTATATAGTAACCCTGATCACAAAAAAATTGCTAAACCTTAGATGTTCTGCATGTAAACCATGCACGAACATATTACCTGGTGAAAAAATTACTCTAAATAACTTCGTAATTACAGTGAAAGGACTATGGAATTGTAATACCAAGAATGTAATCGACCTCCTTCTCTGCCCCTGTAACCTAGCATATGTAGGGGAAACCTCCAGAGCTGTCAAAACTAGGCTGATAGAACACAGGTCAGCCATCAAAACCGCAAAAATGACTGCACCACAGGTCAAACATTTTAACAAATTCCATCATAAGCCAGAATACATCAGATGGTGCATAATAGAAAAGATAAATATCCCAGAAGAAAAAGGAGGACATAAAATCCTTAAAAAAGAGAAGTCTTTTGGATTTTTTGTCTTCATACATTCAAACAAGGTCTTAACAACGATCTTCCATAGGAAAATGCAATCATTTGAATGGAACCTGAATGAAAACATGATTCACTTTTTGGATGTAGAAGTATGCAAACAGGGGAACAAGATCCTAACTGCCATCTTCAGGAAACCCACGGACCGCAACTCTATACTGCATTTTGAAAGCTTTCACCGTCCTGGTCTTAAACACAACTTACCCTACTCTCAACTTTTGAGAGTCAAACGGATTGTATCCTCAACTTCAGAAAGCGAAGAACAACAAAAACTGATGCTGCAAAAATTCAAGGCACGAGGATAGCCACAGGAAGTACTAGATAAGGCACTTTCCAGAAGTAAGAAGGCAAAGCGAGAAGAACTGCTACGCACCAAAACCAAGACAGAAAATACCAGAATGGTAGTGGTGTCCAAATACACCACGACCAGCAATCAATTCCGGAAAATCATTCTAAAACACTGGTCTCTTCTAAGCACCGAACCAGATTTCAACAACATTTTCGTACAACAACCAATCTTTGCCTACACTAGAGGACGCAATTTGAAAGAAATCCTCACGAGACCTAAAGATAACACAGAAACTTCAATCTACAAGGGACTGTTGCCATGTTTTAACTGCAGTAATTGCAACAATACAATACCAGGGAACTTCACCAACCACCCGATGAAAGGATACAAAGTGAAATTGAAGGTCAACGCCAATGGAATTCCACAAACGTTATTTACATGCTGAAGTGCCCCTGTGGCCTTAGCTACATCTGCCACACAGAGAGAAAAATACGAACTCGAATTCTGGAGCACAAAAGTAACATCCGGACAAAGAATGTAAGATCTACAGTGGCAGCACATTTCATGGAGAAAAACCATACAGTGGCCCAATTGAAATTCCTGATTTTGGAGCAAGTTAAACATACAAGACAGAATAAGAACACACCTCGAAAGGGCGGCATCCTCTGTTCTGTCATGGCCACTGTGTTGTTTTTGTCATTAGACCCCGTCTGTGTTTCTTGCACCTTGCTGTTTGTAGTTACCCCTTGAAGCGCCCTGGACCCCATATGGTCCATCCACAGCTGCACCTCCTTATGATCCCACCGCATCTTGGGAGATCTAGACATATTTTTTCTGAATTCCCTATCGTATTCTAACCAACCTACGCCTCCCCACTTCTTTGCTTCCTTATGGATGAGCCTCCCATACTGCACTAACCCTGGTCCTTGGTCGCTAAACTTTTCCATAATTACAGAGGACAGTATAGCAAAGGCTTCCAACCAGTTGTCAATGCTCTTCTCCGGCCAGGCCTGAAATTTAACTTTCTTTTCATCTTCTTTGACCCCTGCCTTGCGTACGTCTGCCCCTTGTTGACCAAGCATGAGTAAAGAGAAAATGTCTATAAATTCTCTCTTCCATATTAATTCCTTCGCTGCTTGCGGGACCTCCCAGGATATTGCAGGAGCGACCTGATAGTAAAGGGGCGTCGAATTGCACCTCTTCCTCGCCTGGCAGCACTGGAGAAGGGGCTGGTGACCTAGGAGCAGGCACTGCTGAGTTGGAGGGGAGGGGTGCTGGAACAGCAGTGGACAGGGGCACCGGGCTCATAGGCTGCGGCGCCGGAGGAATGGGCAATATCGGATTAGCATATGGTACAATGTGCGGTACCGGGAGGGCAGCGGGTAGTGCTGGGCCAGGCCCCGGAGGTGCATTTGCGATGTTGGATAGGTCGGTCCCCTCATGCCCTCCCCCAGCCGCTCCCGATGCGCCAGGAGCAGCAGCTCCGTTTCCCTAAACATTGGATGGTCGTACCCCACCATTGGGCCCAGGCATCACACTTTCTCTCATCTCCCTCATGAATACTTCCAATGTGGACATCATCTTACCCAGATCGCTTCTAGTAGCGTACTCCATTGCTGGTTGCCCGCTAGCAGGCAAGTTTGATGGGCCAGGCAACTCCTGGACCCTTGGCGACAAGTTCGAAGTGTTCGGGACATCATGAACCACCGCTACTGTGGGGTTAACACTGCCCTTCTTTTTAGAGGGCGGTGGAAAGTCTTTGTTCGTAGGCACCTTAACCCTTTTGGACGCTCTAACGTGTCCCGCACTAATTGTGTCCTCCTTGTCGACTGCAATAATGTCATTGTTCACACAAGGGTTTGCCGTGTTTCCCTTAAGTAGATTAGTAGCCCAAACAAGCCCCCCCTTTAATACCCAAGAGTTGCTTTCAGTTCCGCTTGAGCGAGGCGCAGTGAAAGGGCCCTCGCCTATAGTCCTAGAGCGAATGGTGCCACTGCTGAACAAATACCCAAACAGAATTGACGGGAGATTGCTCCTGGGGGGTGTTGCTGAAGGTTTTGTCATACCGTATGTAGGTGTTCCTGTTGCCAGGGATGCAGATAATTTGAAATCCGCAAGGGACAATCCAGAGGTAGTGAGAGCCAAGGTTGGCAAGGAACTCGAGCTGGGGAGGGTGGCTGGTCCATTCCCGCAACCACCACTAGACAACTTTGTGGTATCCCCACTGGGGATAGTACCGAAGAAAGAGCCAGGGACTTTTAGGCTGATTCACCACCTGTCCTACCCCGATGGAGAGTCAGTAAATCACAATCTGGAGGAAGGGGTATGCTCTGTCTCGTATTGTTCATTTGACGTGGCTATGGACCTCGTGCGGAGAGCTGGGAAAGGGGCCTGGCTGGCAAAAGCAGATATCGAGTCTGCCTTTCGCCTCCTGCCAGTGCACCCACTCAGCCAAAACTTACTGGGCTTCAGGCTGGGCAATGAATATTACTACGATAGATGCATGCCCATGGGTTACTCCATCTCCTGCGCATTCTTCGAAGCATTCAGCACCTTCTTGCAATGGGTACTACAGGGCGTTGAAGGGGTACAGGGCGTAACACACTATCTGGATGACGTCCTCTTTGTGGGCAGAGCAAAGACAGCTGAATGTGCAGAGGCGCTGGCAAAATTTCAAAGAATGACTAAGTATCTTGGAGTGCCACTGGCCCCTGGGAAGACGGTGGGTCCTGCGCAGGCGTTAGTTTTCTTAGGTATCCAAAGTGACACGTTAACAGGTGAGGCCAGGCTCCCGGCAGACAAGGTCTCTGAGCTAGCAGCACAGATAAAACAGGTGCTAGGGCAGGACAAGGTGACATTAGATGACATTCAAAGCTTGCATGGGAGACTAAGCTTCGCCACGAAAGTTATTCCAGCAGGTAGGGCATTTGCGCGCAGGTTGGCCAGGACAGCGGCAAAGATTAAGCGCAAGCAGCACCAAGTGAGGTTGCGTTTTGGGGTCAAGGAGGACCTTAAGGTGTGGGGGGACTTCCTTGAGCACTTTAATGGATCAGTGATATGGAGGGAACCATGGACCAGCAGCCAGGAGCTGAGGTTGTTTACTGACACGTCAGGTAGGGATGGATTTGGGGCAATTCTTGACAAAGACTGGTGCGCGGCGGGGTGGCCCAATGCTTGGAGGAAGAAAAAGATCACCTCCAACATAACAGTGTTAGAACTGTTCCCAATAGTTGTTGCTTTCCACCTTTGGCCTGCCTTGCTGTCTGCGAAAAGAGTGGTTCTATGGTCAGATAATATGGCTGTAGTCCAAGCCATCAATACCCAGTCAGCCTCTTGCGCACTTGTGTTATGTCTACTCAGGGAGCTGGTCAAAGTCTGTCTTTATAATAATGTGGAATGCAAAGCTAAGCACATCCCGGGGGTTCAAAACACGGCTGCTGGCGCTCTTTCACGTTTCCATTGGCAGCGGTTCCGAGAGGCGTGGCCACGAGCGAGGGAAGAGATGACGCCTTTCCCGGCTCAGCTTTGGCACCTGCTGCGGTGGCGCAGCGCATCAGAGAATTAGGCGAGATGTCATTGGCACCTAGAACGATGAGGAGATACCAGACTTGTGTAAAGACATTCTGTGGAATCATGGGCCCATGGGAGCGGGAGTCTTCGAGACTAGTGGAACAAGTGCAGGCATTCATGGTTTGGGCAAAGGATGAGGGAAAGAGCCACTCCTGGATGGCGGGGCATTTGTCGGCTATTGGGCACCATGCTCGCCTGTTAGGTCAGAAGGACCCGACGACGTTATTTCCAACAAGGGTGGCACTCAAAGGGTGGGCGAGAGTTATGCCCAAAGTGGCAGATCAGAGGACCCCCATAGATTATGACACTTTAAAGAACATGATAGACGCCTTGCCTACAGTTACACATTCCGCTTATGAGGCAGCCCTCTTTGCAGTGACGTTTAGCCTTGCATTCTTTGGAGCATTTAGGATAGGTGAGCTAGTGGCTCAGTCCAAAAACAGAGGTCAGCTCCAGGGCCATCTCGGTAAGGGACGTACGCTCAACAGCGGAGTCAGCCGAGATCTTTTTACAAGCCTCCAAGACAGACCAGTCAGGCAAGGGTAGGACCATTACATTACAGCGCTTGGGTAACGACAAATTACTGCCCGGTGGCCCTGCCGGCCACGTTCCTGTCCCGCCGCCCGCATGCAGACGGGCTACTGCTCATCCACGCTGACTGTTCCCCGGTAACAAAGTATCAGGTGGACCATGTGATGCAAGGGTGCTTATTTTGGGCAGGGTACACTACAAACTGTGCCAAGTTTAGTTCGCATTCCTTGAGGATAGGAGCGGCTACCACGGCCTTTAGGGTGGGCCTCCCAGCCGAAGCAATTAAAAAAGTAGGTCGTTGGGAATCCAACTGCTACAGGAGGTATGTTAGACCATTGAGCGTGATACGCCCTGTGAGCAGACATGTGGTTAATGACGTGTAAATAATGTATGTAACCCGTAAACCGGGACAAGAGTAAGATACTATGGTTCATAATTAGCAGCCAAGTGGTGTGTGTTTTCTGTTGCAGTGCTTTAAGTTTGTCAATAAACAACATTTTTCAACATACTGTGTTTTATTGCAGGGACAGAGGTATGGGTGATGGGGCACTCTTATGTCACGAGACTGGCGAGATGGGTGAAGGCCAACACCTGGAAGCATGGTTTTAACAACACAAACATATCATGGTTCGGCTTCCCTGGGATGCACTGGGCAGCACTGTTAGGGACGCTGCATAAAATTTTGAAGGAACCCAGGCAGAAGCCAAACATACTGGTGGTACATCTTGGGGGGAACGACCTGGTAGCATTAGGCAAGAGGCGTTTATTGGACACAATGAGGAAGGATTTGAGCACCTTGAGCGGCAAATTAGGACAGTGCAGCATATACTGGTCAGAAATATCCCCTAGACCTATCTGGCATGGAGCAATATCACAGGAGGCATTAGAAGTCACTCGCAGGCGAGTCAACGCAGCAATGCGCAAATTCAGCGAACAAAGAGGGGTAGGTTTCATCAGGCATGGCTTGCTGCACGCCAAATCCATTGGTTGCTGGGAATCTGATGGGGTACATTTGTCCAAAGTGGGCATGGGGATCTTCTTATTAGACTTGGGGGAGGCGCTAGAAACAGTCGGATGTAGATAAGGGAGGACTAAGGCTAGGTAGTGGGGGCTCTGGGTGCAGCGGGTGCCACGCCCAGGGCTGTGGATAAAGTACAAGGCGACCCCCCCCATGCAGGACAGGCTCAGGAACAGGACCTGAAGCCCCAGTGCAAAATGCACAGCGCTGAGTCATATATAATCCAAGGGGCCCTTCTTGGGGACTTGGTTCAACGGCACCCCGTTAGTCCTTAGGGCAGTTGTAAGCCTGAGCAACAGGGGGTTTGCTAATAACCCCCCGCCTGGATGGGCAAGGTGTTAGTTGACTCTCCCTTGTCTGGAGGGTGGGGCAGGTGGACGATAGGTCCACCGGTGGGAGGCTGGTGCCTCCCAGGATCAACACCTGGCTAGGGCCATTGTGTCCGCGTCATTGGCTCAACTTCAGGCGCCCTGCAACAAGGGGTTGCGGGGCATAGGGGGGTCGCCTGTCAGTTAAACCGCTCTGTTATTTGTATCACAAATAAACCTGCAACTTCTTATTCCCCAACATACTTGTCTGTGTATCATTTGGGTGGAGAGGGTTGTGGGACGAGGTGTACCGATGCAACTACTATGAGGGAGGCCCGAGGTCCCTGCAGGGGACCCCCATAGGAGGGCAAACCCCGTAGTAGGGCGCAGGGAACCGAGGCCAGCCCATGGGAGGGAGGGGGGGCGGGGTCACGCTAGGATAGGCCACCCCCTTTCCTGGGATGGTTATAGGGGAGCTCCTCCCTCCTGGCGCCCTCTTTGCTGCTGCCCCCTCTATCACTGCGGTTGTGTAGGCTGCTCCTCGCCAGCCTCAGGCCCCTTTAGCCCCTTAGGCCCTCTCCCTCACCCCCCCCACGACACCGGACACGAGGCCCGCAATTTCAGCTCCCCTCCCTACCGCTCACCCGCTGAAAGGGGGGAAGTGGGGAGGGGGGAATATTAACGTTGTATTTATGTTTTCTAGGTTGCAGGAGGAGTTACATGGTGACCCCCCCATGCAGGACAGGCACAGGAACAGGACCTGAAGCCCCAGTGCAAAATGCACAGCGCTGAGTCATATATAAGCCGAGGGGCCCTTCTTGGGGACTTGGTTCAACGGCACCCCGTTAGTCCTTAGGGCGGTTGTAAGCCTGAGCAACCAGGGGTTTGCTAATAACGCCCCGCCTGGATGGGCAAGGTGTGAGTTGACTCTCCCTTGTCTTGAGGGTGGGGCAGGTGGACGATAGGTCCACCGGTGGGAGGCTGGTGCCTCCCAGGATCGACACCTGGCTAGGGCCATTGTGTCCGCGTCATTGGCTCAACTTCAGGCGCCCTGCAACAAGGGGTTGCGGGGTATAATAGGGGTCGCCTGTCAGTTAACCCGCTCTGTTATTTGTATCACAAATAAACCTGCAACTTCTTATTCCCCAACATACTTGTCTGTGTATCATTTGGGTGGAGAGGGTTGTGGGACGAGGTGTACCGATGCAACTACTATGGGGAGAGATATTTATCTAACGAGCTCATCCAGCTTGTAGATGCGATATAGCCCGAGAGGCAACTAACGAAGAACCGCTTTTTTCCTTATTATGTGCCCCTATAGATTACTAGAAAGAGGTCGGTGTCACACAAACAAGTATGTTTAGACACTCTAGACATAATTAGACTTTGTATTCCAACCAGTGAAATGTATTCTCCACAATTGAGGTCTTTATTAGAGCTAAAAAAATGTTTTCTAATGTCCACCTAATATATCAACACATTGTAACATTTGCAACATAACGACTGTAATATCATGTATGCCACCTTAGAGATCTTTATTTTCACAGCCATCAAGATATTGATATTTATCAAATTATTTACAGACTACATTTTTGGGGTGACCATACCATAACAATACATATAATTATATATGTTTCAGCTCCACATATGCAGAGAGCTCACTATCATATCGATAGATAGATATCCATCCTAGCTTGATAGATTGCGGAACCACTACACTATCAAGTAGACCGTAATCATTCATTCTGAAACATCTACTCAGCCAAACTTATTGTCCTTTAATATATTACATTGACTTATCATTTTTCGTTTCACAAAACATCAGTGGCAAGTATATATTTTTAATTACCCAAGCGTGACAGTGCACTTTCATCTTTGCAGTTTTATAAACAAGTAAGCGCAAATGTTGCCGTACTACAAAAACGTATCCTCTTCCTTTATCTCTCACACATTTGAAGGTTTTTTACCCCTCTTACTTTCTTTATCCCTTGTTATTCTCTCATTCTGTACTTTCTCTCTTTCCCTCTTCTTCCTTTTAATCCCTATAGCTTTTCTTATACTGTCTCTCTTCTTTCTCCCTTCCACCTTTTTTACCTTCTAACAAACCCTCCCCCTACGCCCCAGCCTCCCACCCTTCCCCTCCCGGTCCTCCGTTACTTCCGTCCCTCTCTTCCATCTTTTCCCCACACCCGTCCTTTCTTTTCCACCCACCTCCCGCCCTCCCTACCCCTCCATTTGATCATCCACAACCTCAAACACAAACCATTCTTTTTGCACCCGCTTAATCCATCTTGTCTCTACTAAGCCTATGCCCATATAAATGTATAATGATATCTATCCTTTCTTGCTTAAGAAAATGATATGTTGTATCACTCCCTAACAGGAAAGGATGCCATATCAGTTTGTTTTGTTACATGTTTATTTAAGAATGTGTTATTATATTCATTTTGTAACCAGTAGACACAAAATTTAGTACATAACATAGAGCATTATTAAATGTTATATAAAATAGTTTGCAATGTAGCTTGGAATGAGTTCTAAAATATTACTTTAACCTAATTTTAGATATATTGGTGGTATTTTCCTGACGAAGGCACTTTCCAGTGCCGAAACGCGCGTCGAAGACACCATCTCCACCACTTACAAGT
Organism: Lissotriton vulgaris; assembly: GCF_964263255.1. Lineage (NCBI taxonomy): Eukaryota > Metazoa > Chordata > Amphibia > Caudata > Salamandridae > Lissotriton > Lissotriton vulgaris. Next base: position 10,903 of record NW_028254922.1, on the reverse strand, counting down.
GTTCATCTTGTACTTTTTAACCAAGAATTTATGACATGTATTAAAAAAATGATTGATGATGATTTTAAAAGTATAATTGTATTTGGGTAAATAACTAAAACCTATTGTTTTTTAACTCATGTTATTCTTTGAACTCATTTTCCCACATTGTGTATGTTGCTAATTACCTGGGAATTGTACTTTTCCACTGGACATCCATGTGTGCTACAGGCTGCACCCAGACAGCATCCTGGAGTTGGTAGAGGATCCGACACCCATACTTGAACACCCCACATACAGGGCACACACCATCCCTACCCACATACAGGTGTTGTGCTCACTGCACCTCCTAGCATCAGGGAGTTTTCAGGGGGTGATAGCCACAGCAGGAGGGGTCTCTCAGAGTGCACTATCCCGCTTAGTCCACACTTTCCTTGATGCTATGGTTCAGAGGATGCATAACCCTATCCAATTCCCAAGCACACAGCAGGCACTGGATCTGACCAAGCAAGAATTCTACCAAATCGCCCAATTTCCCCAAGTCATTGGCCGCGTAGATGGGACCCATGTCGCAGTCACCCCATCACAGAATGAGTATGTTTTTATGAAACCGAACATTTTATCATTCCCTGCACATCCATGTAGTGTGCACTGCTAAACATGTCATCACAGATATTGTGGCAAAATTCCCAGGAAGCACAGGCGATTCATTCATTGCCTTGGGAATAGCTGTGCCTCCGCAGCTATATCTGTGGACTCTGCTTCCATCAGTGGCAGTGGTGAGACTATGTTGCGCCGTCTGCCTGGTGCAGGGTATGTCTGTCTTGCTGCGCCCTGCTCCTCCTGCCCTGCCACATCCACATTTGCTGGTGTCTCCACCCCATCTGCCATTGTTTCCTGTGTTGTCGGTGGTGCTGTAAATTTAAATGCACACATTAATTGTGTGTCATGTTTAAATTTTGTGATGCATTAAAGTTTGCAAATATCTAATCACATTACTACTCCTTGTCTGTTTTGCACATTCCAAGTATGATTCATCTCTATGTCCCCTTGCTATGTTTCACAGGGTCAGGTATCAGTGCATGGAACTACATCTCCCATAATGCAATTCTGGGTGGGCTTGTGGACATGTACTGGAGTTGTACTCAGGCTGGGTGTTTGGGGCTGTGAGTGGGCTGGTTATGTTTTGGGGATATTGGCATGCATCTTACCTTGTCTGGTGTCTGTATTTTCGGAGCTGTCCACGTCAGCCACACCAGTCACAGTTTCAGGCATAAGGGTGCCCTCCACCAACTTCTCCAGGGGCGTAGGCTCTGGTGCTGTTGACGTACCACCTCCAGTCAGTTTAGCCTCAGCCAATCTGGTGGCCACCCGCTCCTTTGACCTTTGGCGCATATCATACCACTGCTTGCATAGGTCTTCAACTGTGCTGTGTGTTACACCAATTGAGTTGACTATCTCCTGAATCTCACTCCAGATTCTCCTTTTCCTTGCCTCTGGCACACAAAGTGAATTTTTGCAAAATAGGAGGTCATGTTGCCTTACTATTTCCTCTAGCTCCCTCTCACTAAATTTATGTTTTCTTTTTCGTGGCTTTTCTTCTGGCTGCTTCTCACTCCCCTGAGACTCCATTTCTCCTTCCTGCAACTGCTGAGCAAAAACCACACTCCCTCCTCACAGGCTCTCAGGCAGCTTCTGAGTCTCACACAGGTGCTGGCAATCAGGTGCAGCATGGGCCATCACACTTTCTGGTTGTGATGTCATCATTCTGCACCTGAATTGCTGTTTCCCAAAATTGTGATTCCTTAATAGCGATTACGCTATTAAGGAATAGCTATTTGAGTAATCACTAAGATATTCTGCGATTTTTTTTTTTGGTAATCACTATTTTTTTGTGATTTGTTTACCTACATCCCGATTTGCAATTCTGATAATGCGATTCGCAGAAAATCGCATTTTCAGAATCACAATTCCATTTTTACCTACATATGCCCCTAAATGAGGCACACTGGCAATAAGAGAAACAAGTGACAGTCAAGCTAATGTGAAACCAAGAGCCATCCGGAGCCACTACCAAAATTAAACTAGCTGAGGAATAAAAACTAAAAACAAGGAGGAGGGGCCATCACATGCTGTACAGTGTGATGGCTAAAGAAAATGTTCTCTGAGTGAAATCGTCAGGGACAGAATTAAGCATGCAAAGGACAGGGCATTTATACAAATGCACCAATACCAAAGCCAGCATTTCTGAATGCAACAGATAGTAACCAATGGTAATCCATGGGTTTGCCAAACCCCACAGAAAAGATATCACAGCTCGAACAAAGTTCGACCTAAAGAGGAGGAAGCCTCTCTGGTCAGTCACTGTCTGGAGATGGATCATAAGGCGATTGAGCTGAAATGGATAATTATGAAAAAAGTAACAAAGATGTGAGAGGTGGGAATATGCTCAGAAAGAGTGGCAGGAGAGACTTTCTGGACTTTCCTTTTGAGCACATATACTACGGGCCTGAAGGAAAAACATTCAGTGGCAAAGCACAGTGTTTTAAGTGGGAGGCATTAGGAATCCCTCCCCTTGTGTTATTAGAGTATGACCCTCCAGGCTCTTCATTTTATGCAGTGATGGGTTCTATAGTATTTTGGGTCTTGTTAAATTGAAACTTTTTCATCTATCCCAATTCTCTGTTATTTGTAATTTGAGCTGCAGGTTCTCATGGTTTCAGTAAATACATTAGTGAGATACATAAGGGAGCCTAATTAATAACCCGCTTAGCTCGGGTTAGTGGACATTGATTTTTTGTATTTGATATCTGTTTTATTTACTATTCTCAGTTCTATTTATACTTACCATTTTCTTTTTTGTTAGATTAAAGTCTGTATATCTTTTTATTCCTTGGATTGCCCAAGACCTGGCAGAGGGAGGACAGATTGCTTGTACCCTATTGTATAATATTTTTTTCTTTAGAATCTTAGGTAAGCCATCATGAACTGTTATCTCTTCTGGATCAGGAAGCAGTGTAGCTTCTTGAGGATTGGGGGGATGTGAGTCCATCTAGGTAGGTCAAGTATGAGTCTTCCTGCTGAGTTTTGTATCGTCTGAAGTCTCTTCAGCAGGCGTGCAGTGATTCCTATGTAAAGAGCGTTACAGTAGTCCAGCCTGCTGGTGACAACGTCTTGAGTGGAAATTCTTTTGGTGTTGATTGGGAGCTAACTAACGATCCTATGGAACATGCGTAGGGTGTGGAAGCAGTCTACCTGCCTCGATAACTTGCTGTCCAAGATGATGCTGAGGTTGTGGGTCTGGTCTGGCGGGCAGGGGAGGGGCTGAGTTCAGCATGCCACTGTGTGTCGTTCCATGGCGTGGTGTTGTTCCCAAAGATGAGGACTTCTGTCTTGACCGTGTTAGGCTTGATACAGTTGTCCTTCATCTATTCTGCAACGTTCACCATCAATCTGTAGAAGTTGGTTCTGGTGGTGGAGGGTTCTTCTGACAGCAAGAGGAGGAGCTAGGTGTAGTCTGCATAGGAGACGATGTTGAGTCCATGCGATCTGAAAGTTTTGGGCAGGGGGTCATGTACATGTTGAAGAGGGTCAAGCTAAGAAGGGACAATCCTTGTGGGATGCTGCAGATCTCCTTGGGTTCCAGAGGGAATGGTGGGAGACAGAATATTTGGCTTCTTCATGTGATGTATGAAACAATCCATTTAAGGGTGTCTCCATGAATTCTGATTTGGTGGAGTCTGTTGATCAAGCTGTGTTTGGAAATGGTGTTGAAGGTGGCTGACAGGTCTAGGAGGATTAGGTCTGCTGTTTTGCCATGGTCTAGGAAGCTCCTTATGTCTTTGGTGGCTGTGATCAGTGCTGCCTTGGTGCTGCAGTTGGCTCTGAATCTGTATTAAAAGGGGTCCATGAGGTTGTAGTGTTACAAGTGTTTGCTGAGTTTCTCGTTGATTGACTTTTGGAGAACCTTCACTGAAAAGGGGAACAGGGAGATGGGCCAGTAGTTCTACGGATCTGCTGGTTCAGCAGAAGTTTTTTTCAGGAGTGGCCTCACTTCAGCGTGTTTCTAGCCTTTAGGGAAGGAGGCTGAGGGGATGGAGGTGTTCAGGACTTTCTTGACTTTGTTGAGCTTGTCGCAAATCATCTTGCTACTGATAACCAAAACTAGATAAATGTTGGTGGTAGAGTACATAGACTGCCACACCACTACCTGTGTTTTAAATAGACTAAGAGCCACAACTACTTTCCTATTGATTCTCCCCAAAAAATGCCCAACTCTTGAGAACCAGCGACCAATAATGGTCTTTAAAATAACAAAATGAAAGCACATATAAGAGAGGCACAAAAGTGGAGATAATCAACAGCATCCTTGGGATAATCCCCAAAACAGCGAAAGTCACGATGACAGAGGCATTCATTTTTGAAATGTCATTATTTCCTTTTATTCATTTCTTATGACTACACAAATATTTTTGTCCAAAACAGCCAAAGTGTTTCACCCACACTCCTGGCTTCATCAGGGCGTGTAATTACGGAATAAACCCACACTCTGGGTATCCTGGTGTTGATATAAATATCCACTTTCAAGTACAATCCAAGTCAAATCTTGTCAATCGCCTAAGTAGTGTTTCCGAAGTATGCAGTAATCAAATTAAAAATGCAGCTACATTACGGTATACTTAGAGATGCTGTGTACGGCCGTTGGAGATTGTTGTAACCCTGTTGCGTCAACATAATCTCTGACGGATGTATAAAAAATATAAATCCCATTATTTCCTATGGGATTTTTATTTCGGAGAATGGGATAGCCATCACCGATCTGACGGAGTAACCCGTCCGCCAAAACCTAAATTAGGCCCTAAGTCTTCTGACAAAATGCTGCATATTTGTTTAACATGGGGGTAGAAGCTTACAAACTCCTCTCACTTTACAGTCAGACAAATAAAGTAAATTGAATTATGTGCTAATCTTGCTGGGGTACAGGAGGAGAAAAGAAAGGCTAGAGGATGTGATTTTTGTAACACACATCAAAATGCAAATACCTTTAAATGAACGGTACACTTTAAGCAGTCAGGCAAGCAAAAATAGATTACATTTTTTTATGATTCTGAAGTGTGAAGGAAAAAAGATTTTAATTAGATTGAAACAAATCAAGATACTGTAATTGGTAATGCATACGCATTATCATTTGTGTCCAATATAGTTTTATCCGTGAAACTGTAAGTCTGGGCAACTTTCGTGGTCATTTCAATAGAGATTGTGCTGCACGTAAATGACAATTCGATGCCACACGATGTTTTAGATACATTACAAAATCACCTCCCTCATGTCCATTTAAAGAAGGTGGGTGACGAAAGTGTGTCAATCAAAAAATTAGGTTGTGTTTCTAAAATGTATGGAAAGCATTGCCCTAGCTGATTCTACCACTAAAAATACTGCCTTGTGCAAAACTGCTGATGTTGTCACCTATCTTGTGAAAATGTATCTCATTCCTGTACCAGCGTTAAGTGATTTGTCCCAATGTTTTTCAGGAGCAGGCCTCTGAGAATGAAAAGCAAACCTGGATCAAACACAGCCTTAGGGGTTGTGGAGCGCAGGACTAAGCATTTGGTTGCACTGACATTTCTACTCCCCCGCCTAACCAGGTTACATCATGGAGCAGCCCACATTCTTAGGAACGTTCACCATAACCCATTGGATTGTATCCTTCTTTTCTTCTATAGTTCAGAGGTATTACCTGTCCCTTGGCACATGCCTGTCATTTAATACTGGAATTGGCTTAAAGGCATCCTGCTGCTTCCCTTTCCCCTTTTGGCATCTTTGATCACATCCAGGTTAATTTATGCATCTACATAAGTGTGCAAATTACTCCTACGTAGTTGATGAGGTATTCTTCTTGTCCAGCTGTGTACAATTCCCCAGTGGCAGTACAGATACCATTACTGTTACTAAGGTATTACTTATGAACTTCATCGTTCAGGGTGCAAGGAGAATTAGAAATGATCAAGGTACACACTTTGTGACTGAACAAGTTCAGGCAATTTGTAATGCACTAGAAATAGATAATCAGTGTGTCTAACTCCCATCATGAGCGGGTGGGTAAAGTGGAAAGCAATAAAGGGTCCCAGGAGAATGAAATAGCCATGATATGTTTGCAGATACTTTTAAAATGGCCTGATGCTTCACCATTAGCACATGATCTGAAAGTGTTTCCCACTGAAAAAATAAACTAAGCTTGTGAGGTAATTGAAATTTTTATGGTCAAGTATGTCCCCTATCGTGTACCCCAACGGCTCCATGTACGTGCTTCAAGTACATGTAATTTCCCTCCATGACCAAATATGAAGACGCAAATACATTTGCGTCCAACGTTAACATGTCCTCTTTCAGATCCACCATGAATGGATCGATAATTCAGTTCCTAACCATACCATGCCAACGTCTTTACATGGTACACTTTTTCGTTTTTCCTGGCCCTACCGAGCTAGGCCCTCATTTCTGTCTCAAGGCCCTTTCTGCCTCCTGCCTCTGAAAGCTGCAGCATGGACACGTATCCCTGACCTCTGCCTTACTTCCTGCCAAGCGAAGCGGTGCCTGGCTCAACCTGGCCTGCCTGCCAAAATCGTATTTTGCCTTCAAGTTATCTGTTCAGCCTCCTCGAAAATACATTCCTGTCTAGTGATTTAGGTAAACATCTCCCCGGCTGCAGAGCAAAGAGCAAGCTTTCCTGTCTCCATGCAAGTAATTTACAGCTCCCGTTACCATAGTAGGCCCATGGCCCCTGCACGTAGACACGTAGACATATATGCACGCACTAGTATTCAGTATAGATTAGCCTCTGCCCGAGAGACCTTTTACTTCAGATAATACGTCCTCCAAACATAAGATACCAGATATGCTATAGGTCCAGGTCGTTCTGACATCCCAGACTTCTGTCTCTTCTACTAGTGTTAAAGTTCCCCCCCAGTTACACATCTATGTCACGTCATGCTAGTTGCGCGCGCATCCGCACTTTCTGCCGATTCTGCAACTTTCTCTATGCACCCACCCACATGTGACGATTCTTGTGACGTTTCTCTGACATGTACAGTGCACGCCTCCGTGTACGCCTTCTTTCACGCCTCCTGTTACGCACATGTGTTCTTATCTTCTCTTTTTCACCTATTACGCCTACTGTATTGAATTCAATGATGTTTCTTTACTATATATAATGTGTAATGTTAATAAAACGTTGACTATCCCTTCCCGAACCCTCGTGGTGACGGAACATGATCTCCAACCTCAAGGTTTTTCCATTAAAACCCGTAAGACTCAGATACCACGGACTCTGCCTCTCATTTTTATGAGCTGTCTTGTAATGATAATTATACAGAAAAATAGATTAGGTAAAATATTTACCACACTTGTTAGATACACCTTCGCGCTAAGAGGACGGTGCGGCAGCGCGGCGCGCCCATGCTGGTGACGGAACCGCTCGGTCACCAGCCTCGGTTGTGCTGTGCTCATGACAGAGCGGTTCCGTCATGGCCCCGCCCGCTCAATGAAATGCCTAGCGCAGGCACGGAATCCGAGCCGCGCAGGCCCCTCGAGCGGGCCATGACGGAACAGCTCCGTCATCAGCACAGCGCAACTGCGGCTGATGACGGAGCGGTTCTGTCATCAGCATCGAAGGAGTTAAGGATCAATCCATATTGCTCCTGTCAAACTCCTCCCATGTCCTCTGCAAAGCTAGATTTGGAGTTAAATGATAATGCTGTGTTATAACACTGCAAATTCTTATATAATGTCTCCAGAAGTTTCATTCTCAGGTGTAGTATATGTTGGTATATACTTGAGAAGGATTGCTCTACAGCCCTGCTGGCGTGGACCATATCAGAGCTTGCCCTTCACAAACACTGCTTTTAAATTTCGAGGCCTAGTGGCATGGATCCATTCCTCTCACTGGAAATAAATTGAGGCTCCTAGATAATAATGCTCCTGCAGCTGTTTTAAGGCTTGTACTAGTTCCAAAAATCTCATATGTTTTACTCTGTTCTAAATCTCATGCGTCGAATGACTATGGCTTTTGAGGAAACAAGAAGGAATGCAGACACTCTAGAAGAAATCACAAGTTCCTCCACCATTGCTTCAGGTTTAGTAACAGAACTGCTAGATGGCCATGCCAAAATACTATTTAAAATAGAATGGTTTAGTATAATGTTCCACTCCCCTTCCCAGGACTTCTCTTAGCACACACAAACAAACAGATAACATTAAGGAGAGTGTAAAGAAGCTGCACAAGTTACACACTGGCCCTGAATTGAGTACTAATGGCATCTGAGTGCAGCTAGGGGACGTTTTCAGCCTTTGGAGTACGAAGATATGTGAGTACATTACCAGTATTCTAAGAAAATTGGTTTTTGGTTGATGGGGGTACAAACCCTACTCGAACCAACAACCACAATCCTTGTCAGGGTGAACCATAAAATGTCACTAAATTACCCTGTGCTTAACCCGATTCACTGATATCAGAATATCGAGCTACAGAAATATTGACACAAGAATATCGAAGTACTATCTACAATATGGCAAGTACAAAAGTATCGAAAAAATATATCATTGTCAAAAATATTGTTTTTTATGTTAAAAAATAATGTAAAATGAATTAAATAATACATACAATAAAAGAAACATAGTTAAAATGTTTAACAATTATAACTATACATATAATGTAAAAGTATATTAAAAGTAAACATATAAAATATCATTTATATACTCACTTATTAATATTCATGATTAAATATTTTACTACCTTATACATTGTTAAAAATCGCTTTATCAATTATAAGTACATAAATACACATACACCAATAATAAAAAATTCAAAAATTAAAATATTTTTCTTTTTGAAATTAATTATACACTACATTAACAAAAACAGTAGAGAAAATATTGGCTAGCGGAGGGAATAAAATCAGTATACCCTCCCTCTCCAGAGAGTGTAACAGTAGGGAAAGTCTTGGATAGCGTAGGGGTTAAAATTACTATTCCCACTACAGTGAGTGCAATAGAAGAGAAAGTGTTGGATAGCGTAGGGGTATTACTATTCCCACTCCAGAGAGTGCAACAGTAGGGAAAATGTTGGATAGCGAAAGGGTTAAAATTATTATTCCCACTCCAGAGAGTGCAACAGTAGGGAAAATGTTGGAAGGCATAGGGATTGAAATTACTATTCCAATTCCAGAGAGGGCAACAGTAGGGAAAGTGTTGGACAGCAAATGGGTAAAACTGACTATTCCCACTCCAGTGGGAAAGTGTTGGATAGCGTAGGGGTTAAAATTACTAATCCCACTCCAAAGAGTGCAACAGTAGGGAAAATGTTGGATAGCGAAAGGGTTAAAATTACTATTCCCACTCCAGTGACTGCGACAGTAGGGAAAGTGTTGGATAGCGTAGGGGTAAAAATTACTGTTCCCACTCCAGAGAGTGCAACAGTAGGGAAAATGTTGGATAGCGTAGGGGTAAAAATTACTGTTCCCACTCCAGTGAGTGCAACTGTAAAAAAAGTGTTGGATAGCGTGGGGGTAAAAATTACTATTCCCACTCCAGATAGTGCAACAGTAGGGAAAGTGTTGGATAGCAAAGGGGTTACAATTACTATTCCCACTTCATAGAGTACAACAGTAAGGAAGAAGTTGGATAGCAAAGGGTTAACAATTACTATTCCCACTCCAGTGAGTGCAACAGTAGGGAAAATGTTGCATAGCGTAGGGGTAAAAATGACTGTTCCCACTCCAGTGACTGCAACAGTAGGGAAAGTGTTGGATAGCGTAGGGGTTAAAATTACTATTCCCACTCCGGGGAGTGCAACAGTAAGGAAAGTGTTGGATAGCATAGGGGTAGGAATTACTTTTCCCACTCCAGTGAGTGCAATAGTAGGGAAAGTTCTGGATAGCAGAGGGTTAAAATTAACATACTTATCAATTAAATAATTATTTAGAATAAATAACCAATGAATAATTAATTAACTTTAAATGAATTATGAATACCAATAATTTAAAATTAATCATTACTTCATGAAAATTAAATTACCACCCACCCTATTCCCCTATAAACCCACAACCCTTTCCTGAAATAAATTAACACAATTAATATAACAAACAACCAATTAATAAAACATAATTACCAATTAATAAATAATTGACAAATTATTTTTCAATATCAATAAATAATAATTACCGGATTATAATAAATGACTTTTCACCCTATTCCCCTATAAACCCACAACCTGCTCGGAAAACAAAATAACACAATTAATATAATTATCCATTATTCAAACGATTTAAAATGTAATTACCAATTAATAATTAATTAACAATAAATTAATTATCAAAACTCATAAAAAATTAATAATTACTTAATTATAATAAATTACTTCCCACCCTATTCCCCTATAAACCCACAACCGCTCTGAATTTTTTTTACACAATATATTTATCAATTAATCAATTAATACAAATATATTACCCATTAATAATCAGTTAAAAATAAATGAATTATCAATACTAATAAATAAAAATAAAAATTACTTAATTATATTTAATTACTTTTTCCACCCTATTCCCTATAAACCCACAACCCACTATAGAACAAAAATGCTGAATGTAATTAAAAATAATTAATCATTTCTAAAAATGAAAATTTAATTTACTATAATTAAATAACTTCACACCCTATTTCCCTATAAACCTGCAACCGGCTATGGCGATGTCGATATTCTGTTCCTACGATATTTAAAATTCGATATATCTGTTGTTGGAAATTAACAACTCAATATTATGTCTGTGCACCACTTAACCCTCTGGTAGCTTGGCACTAAAGTAGTCAGGCTTAACTTAGAGGCGGAATTGTAAGTATTTATGCAGCACACAATAATTAATACATC